>NC_045166.1:19878403-19955903 GCF_900700415.2 Clupea harengus
TCCCCCAAAACCCACACACAGATAGAGAGAAAGACATGAGACTGTGTGTGTGTGTGTGTGTGTGTGTGTGTGCTGATATATTTTTTGTAAATATCCACCACTGTTATTTATGGATGGAAATGTTCAAGGTGTGGGTGCGCACGTGTGTGTGTGTGTGTGTGTGTGTGTGTGTGCGACCGTGTGGGAGAGTTGGGGTCATTTGAGTGGCTTGAATTTCGACCTGCCAAAACAGCCATTTTATAAACACTGAATAATTAAGCAGCTCTATTCTGACTGTTCCCCAGCCGCAGGTTCAGGGCGGCTGGTTTTGTTCGCGCTGATATTAACATGGGGAATAAGAGACCACAGGAAACCAGTCTCTCACATACACACACACACACACTTTAGTTTTTCTCCCTATCTTTATCTCTTGCACACATATTAGGCTAATCAGACCACGTCTCAGCTGATATCCTTATCAGAACCATTCAACCAAACAAATACCACCTTGCCAGAGAGAGAGGGAGAGAACAAGACAAACAGACAGAATGAGAGAGAAAAACAGGGAGACAAAAAGTTAGAGAGTCAGAGTAAGAGAGAGAGAGAGAGAGCAAGAGCAAGAGCAAGATGGAGAGAGAAAGAAAGACTGAGACAGAGAGAGAAGAGAGTGATGGAAAGGGCCGCAGAGAGTGACAGATAGAGACTAAGGTGTGATAAACTGCTGTGCAGATAGAAATCAGTAAGACAAATATGAAGAAAAAAATGAAGCAGAGACAGAGAGAGAGAAAAAAAGGAAGAGAATGAAAGAAAAGTAGAGAAAGACATAAAACCCTTTCACAAACGAAGCCCATTAATGTATCAGGTAAAAACAACACGAGATAGACAACACTTTTTCATGCCCACTCAGTCTTGAGACGTAAAAAACATGCAAGGTCTCATGCCACTTAACCTAGCTATGAACTATCCTAGCTATTCAAAGGTTTCCTTAGCTAGCTAGCTAACTAGCTAGCATTGCAACTAGGCACCATAGCAACCAGGAAACACTGTTTGCTGTATAGCCTGAAGCAAAGTTTAATTTCTCAAAATCTGCTCACCAATAAAAGGCAGTCTTGAGTTCAAACTGATCACAACCACTTGCAGAGGATGTTAAATGGCTTCACATAGACATTAAACAGCCCTGAGAGAAATAATGTGACGTCAATGAGGCAGTGTCTGATATCAGTGTAGTGAATGAAAGTCTTCCCTTTGCCCTTCTCAAACACGTTAATCCAATGGTTCCAGTTCCCATTGGAGCTGTGTCAGAATATTATCATTAATGTTACCCGGTCGCCAGGGGATAGATTAACGATTCAACTTTATCGTTGAGCTTCCATTTCCACGCGACACCATTGCAGTAAAATAGCGCTAAATGAATGGCTTTTGGTGTGAGTGGAATGACATAAGAGAGAGAGAGAGAGAGAGAGAGGTGGTGGGATTAAGTGCTGTGCTGTGCAGTGGCGTTGGCTCCTGGGGTTTGGTGAGTCGACTACACTGTTGGCAAACATGCCCATCACCACTGTCATCAGGACAGCTGCCATGCACTTACTAGGCAGCTGAGACCACAGGGCCTATTAAACCACTTCACTGACACCATTTTGTGTGTGTTGTATGCTCTTGTGTGTCTATATGAATACCTGTCGTTGTGTAGTGTAGTTCCACTGGCTCAGGTTCACAGAGTTTAATAGGACTTTTACTGCTGCCACATCTGCTAACTCAGCTAGCCCTGCTAACCCTATCTGTCTCTCTCTCTCTCACTCTCTTTGTTTGCCAGTGCTATCCCTGCCAACCTGTTAACGCTAGTCTCTGCACTGCTCGCTCGTGCGCCACCGCCAAGTCGTTAGCGTGGTTGCCCTTGCCGTGGCCACGGTGATGTGGGGACTTTGAATGAATCACTGTCTCTGTGAAGCGCAAGGGGGACGTGCCGATCGAGGGGGATAAGCTGGAATGACACACCGAAAAGGCAGAAAAAGCAGAGTCAGCAGGCTCAGAGAGCGGTCGCTGCCTTTTGTTCCCGCGGCCGCTAAGGGCAGCTAGTGGCTAACGTGAGTCACTCGCCGGGTCAGCCCGTTCGCATGGATCAGCCGTTCACAGAAGTCCCAGGATGGGGAGAGTAGATGACCTGCTCCAAACCTGAGTCAAGTTCACAGTTCACCCTTACAGAGGCCTGCTTCAGTGTACAGAACGATCCTAAACATGGCAGGATTTCTAATCTCTTATTCTGATCTCTCTGCTATCGATCTTAGGAAAACATGTGCAACTGAATAACCCAGTCCCAAAGCTGTTTGTGTGTGTGTGTGTGTGTGTGTGTGTGTGTGCTCTTTGAACTTATACACACCTCACGTATGTTTTTTTTAGAGGGAAATGGGTTATTCCACAGTACTGTGGCTGCAGTACAGCCTATGGGATTTACCAGGTTATCAGTGGACATTTCTGTTAATGTATAACATAATACATTAAGATCCAGAGGGAGGTCTACTGTAGGTGAAAAACATTCTGTGTGTGTGTGTGTGTGTGTGTGTGTGTGTGTGTGTGTGTGTGTGTGTGTGTGTGTGTGTGTGTGTGTGTGTGTGTGTGTGTGTGTGTGTGTGTGTGTGTGTGTATGCACGAGTGTGGGCCTTTCTGTTTCATGTCAGGCTAAAGATAGCTGCTGGGAGAAAATGCCTTCGTCCTGATCCATGATTCTCATACCCTTTGTTCTCTGTGTCTCTCTCTCAGTCTCTCTCTCTCCCTCTCTCTCTCTGCCTGTGTGCATGATTTCTGTGTGACTGGTCGTGCTGTTGTGACAGCTGCGATCTCTGCCTGCTGAAATAACTTCCCCGGGAACTCTGGCTTCCTCACGTGTGGAGCGCCAGGCCTACGCCTTTCCACTGGACTACTGAGAATGAGAGAGAGAGAGGGAGGAAGGGAGTGGCAAACAGAGAGAGTGAGAGAGAGAGAGAGGAGTGAGAGGTGGGGATGCAGGTCCTTGTAGATGAGACCTTTGTTAATATTTCCCCACTTTTTTGGGGCCTGTCCTTTATTAAGTCTACAGGAACTATGCACTATATGAGAAGCTGAATTAGCCAAATGTACTTAACCATATACATATATTTGTCTGTGATTTAGGCGTGATGGTGCAGTGTGTAAGTGTGTGTGTATGCGTGATGGGGGGAATATGTGTGTATATGAGTGCTGGTGCGTGCAAGCTAGCATGCTGTCCGCTTCATGCCACGGGCGTGCTGCTTCCTCAGGACTTGCAGAAGGTGTGTGTGTGTGTGTGTGTGTGTGTGTGTGTGTGTGCGCGCACACGGACGCCTTTGTTCCTAAAAGGCTGCACCCCTTCCTCTCCTAGGGTAAAGCACAATTAGTGCTGGCCTGACCCAGAAGCTGGAGCCAGGAGAGACCAAATGAGACACAGACGAAAATAAAGAGAAGTAGATATATCAAAAAAGCCTATGAAAGGAAAATAATACTCACCCACACAAAGCAAAGCAAAACAAAAGCAATCATCACTCAGTATCAATCAATTCCTCGTGTTACTGTAGGTAAGAGGGGGTCCAGAGATGGATACGGGATCTGGGATGGATACGGCTCCGATATGGGGGGGGGGGGGGGCGGGGGGGGGGGGGGTGCAGAGGAGGACCTGAAAGGGGACGGGAGAGAAGTGAGTGGATGGATGAAAGAATGAGAGGAATGGAATGAGGTGGAGGGAAGGATAATGAGGAAGAGGGGGAGGAAAAGTTAGTGAAAGAGAGTCTCATAGTGAAAGAGAGAGTCTCATTGTGAAAAGAGCGAGAGAGGGAGAGAGTCTGAGTGAAAGGGAGAAGCGAGTGAATAAGAAAGCAAGAGAGGGAAGGCAGAGATAAGGAATGAGTGAGTGAGTGAGTGAGTGTGAGTGAGTGGCGTGGGTGACTGGGTGAGTGAGTGAGTGAGTGAGTGTGAGTGAGTGGCGTGGGTGACTGGGTGAGTGAGTGAGTGAGTGAGTGTGAGTGAGTGGCGTGGGTGACTGGGTGAGTGAGTGAGTGAGTGAGTGGCGTGGGTGAGTGAGTGAGTGGCGTGGGTGACTGGGTGAGTGAGTGAGTGAGTGAGTGAGTGAGTGAGTGAGTGGCGTGGGTGACTGGGTGAGTGAGTGAGTGAGTGAGTGAGTGAGTGAGTGGCGTGGGTGACTGGGTGAGTGAGAGAGTGAGTGGCGTGGGTGACTGGGTGAGTGAGTGAGTGAGTGAGTGGCGTGGGTGACTGGATGAGTGAGTGAGTGGGTGAATGACTTGAGTGGATGAGTGAGTGGACTTGATTGAGTAGACTTGAGTAGAAGTCTTACCTTACCCAGATTTGCCACTAACACACGTACGGGTGACACCCCCTTGGTCACTGAACTTGTTTTCTGTCTGGTTCAATGTCCTCATTGTTTTACCTCAGCCAGGGCCTGGCAAATCTGTCTAACGTCCAACATGTAGCTCTCACTCTGTGTGTGTCTGTGTCTGTGTGTGTGTGTGTGTGTGTGTGTGTGTCTGTGTGTGTTTGTGTGTGTGTGTCTGTGTGTGTTTGTGTGTGTGTGGTGGGGGGGGCGGCATGCCAGTGATTTTAAGTTTGGCTCAATTCAGGTATTGAACATTGGAGCTGCCTTAACTGAGACTTGTAAGGGGATTCAGTGATTACAGTTCAAACAGAAGGTTGGCATACTTTGGATTTGTCCAGTAAGGAGGAATGGTGGGGGCTCTGCATATGTGTGTGTGTGTGTGTGTGTGTGTGTGTGTGTGTGTGTGTGTGTGTGTGTGTGTGTGTGTGTGTGTGTGTGTGTGTGTGTGTGTGTGTGTGTGTGTGTGTGTGTGTGTGTCTATGTGTTTGCAAGGGAGAGAAAAGGATATAGAGAGAAAGGGATAGAGAGAGGGAGAGTCTGAGTCTGCAGTTTATTACTCTTTGAACTTGAACAGGAGTTACTGGTGTGAATGTATGGATCTGTTCACATATAGTCCAGCATGTACTGTGTACTCTGTGCATGTGTGTGTGTGAGTGTGTGTGTGTGTGTGTGTGTGTGTGTACGTGCAGATCATGGGCCCTTGTTCACAGTCTTGCTCAAACACAACAAAGCAGGCGTGCACAGCACTGAAACAACCCAGCTGAAATACTCACATTGGTGAAAAACAACAACAGGCATGAATCCATTTGAAAGAGCAAGTCAACTCTTTATGGCTTGTCTAAGTGAAGTGGGGGGATTTCAGTTTTCTCTCCCGCTGGATGCGTGTCAAACTGAAAGTTTAAAATGACAGTGAGGCCCTGCGAAAGCCCTTCGCATTACTTCCACAGACATATTACTTTTACAGTCTAGCCCTCGCAGGGAACACAAAAAATGCATTCAGTAACAAAAACAAATGACTTTGCATCGCGGAGAGGGGATATGCTTGTGCACACAACTTCTCACTCGGAGTTTTTTTTTTCTCTCCTTTGTTAGGGGAACTAGAGAAAGGGGAGGAGGGAGGGGGGGCACCGTGGAGGAGAGGGAGAAAAAAGATTGGCCCCTGAAAGTGTTGTTCTGCGCTGTGATTGGCCGGTTGCTGTTGCTAGGCTTATGTCATTGTGCTCTCTCTCTCCCCCAGTCAGTTCTCGGTTCCTCTGCTCAGTGATAGGTCAGGTTGGAACTGGTTTGGGAGCGCGGCGCGGCGCAGCGCAGCACCCCGACCTGACCGGCAAACTTTTCTGCCACTTGTTGAACATCCGAGCAGCTGTGGTTTCTCTCTCTCTCTCTCTCTTTTCTTGCTCTTTTTTTTTGCTCTGCATAGAGCAGAATGTGGAGGCAGCCACAGAGCTGGGGGTGGCTGCCTCTCATCTCAAGCTGCTAACTCTTTCACAGCCTCTCTCAGGAAAAAAAACACAACAGTAAAAATGCCAATAAAACTCCCAAACTCCAACCTCTCACACACTGACACTCTGTTGTCAGTCAGTCCTGCTTTTCAGATGTACAACACACGGTTTGGTGTCTGGAAAACAATATTTTTCTACGTGTGTGTGTGTGTGTGTGTGTGTGTGTGTGTGTGTGTGTGTGATGGAGCAGGCTGCACAGATACAGAAAGGTTATAAGGTCAGAGCATCTGCTTGTGGTAAAGAGCTGTGGGAGAATTTTTTTTTTGTGTGTGCGTGTGTGTGCGTGTGCGTGTGTGCGTGCATTTGCTTGTGTGCATGTATGAGAAACTTCTGTCATGTGAGCTTTTGCCACTCAGAAAAAAAAAAAACCCAAGGCCAAAATGTTTTTAAATAAAAACAGAAACAGAGTGACAAAGTGACAAAAAGAATGGTGTTGGAAGAGTACTGTTTAAAGGGCTACATTCACTTACAGGCCAAAGTTCTTTTTCGATTTAGGTGTAAAGTGTGCATTTGTTAGAGGAGCATGCTGACTATGTGCTGCTTCCTTATAAAGCTACCGACACACTCAGAGACATTCATATAACCATGGTCGCAGCGTGTGTGTGTGTGAGTGTGTGTGTTATGTAACACACTGGCCGACTAATCCAGGGCTTTTTAGGTCCTGGACTTTGAGGATTTCTTTAGTGACAGCTTCTGCAGACAGAGTACTGTCTGATGTCTACCTGAGCCAGCTAAACGTCCCTTTAAAAATGTATCCAACACATCCCTTTGAAAAAAAAAATATTTCTGTGGCTAATCTAACTAATCTGTGAAGATTATGAAAGCACTAAATCTCTACTCTGGTTATTCAGCATATCTGCATTCTTACTTAGGCTGGATTCATCCATAATTAGTCCAGTTGCCAGGACACCTTCAGTGCTGCCTGTCAGCTAAAGCTTCAGCAGCTGTCCATCAATTCTCAAGAGTTACATAGAAACTGACTTAATATATTAATACTATATTCATATTAGCATCACTTTAAGTAACACTGACCTTGAGATGCGGACAGCGACCTTGAAACAGGATGGCCATTGTCTCCTAAGATTGCCTATTTGCATTTAGAGAGGATCGAGTGCCTGATGACCTCATACGTATCCCTTGGCAAATTTACGACCTATTAGCCAGACTGTTGCCGTGAGCCATCGCAGTACCACAGTCTCAGTGGAACTATGCCGAGAAAGCCACCCGAGATCAAGGTCGTCTCTGAAGTCTTTACCATGGGGATGAACCATAGGAACGTGTGGAAGGTGAATGTACAGTATACGTCTTGTTACCCTGATGGGTCATACCAACCTAAAGTCCAATACGGTCCATTGGTTATGCAGCCCAAGGCTCATCACTGGGCCCTATCCATGTATCGCAGGAGTGCTATGTGTGTTTCATGGTGAGGCGTTGTGTGTCGTGAGCTGAGTGGAGGTGGTTGGGTGGCTCGGGGTCGCCCCTTAGCCCCTGGGGCCTGAGCTGCTCTGCTCTCTCAGTACAGTAAAGCCCTCAGGTTTGGGCTCTCACACAATCATTCAGGCTGGGCATATTTCTCTAGTATGTGTGTGTGTGTGTGTGTGTGTGTGTGTGTGTGTGTGTGTGTGTGTGTGTGTGTGTGTGTGTGTGTGTGTGAGAGAGAGAGAGAGAGACTGTGTGTGTGAGAGAGAGAGAGAGAGAGAGAGAGAGAGGGAGAGAGGGAGAGAGACTGTTTTTGTGTGCGTGTGTACCCGTGTGTTGGAGTGTGGGGGGTGGGGTGGTGGTGATAGGGTCGCAAGGCAAACGCTGACCAGTCTCTTCTCTTGCTTTGCTGAGCCACTGGGCTCAGAGGGGCTACCTAGTCCCTGGGAGAGTGCTGACTGTGGTCCGAGCTTGTGTTTACCCATATCCCCCCCACCTCGTAACACCCCCATAGCGAGCGAGGGTGGGTGGGTGGTTGCGGAGGGGCACACAATGAACCTGCTGAATAGCGACTCTGTGTCTGTAGACTGCCAGTAGAAGCCATGCCAAAATCTGCGGTCCCCCCTTTAACAGCGAGCCCAAACCGCAGGCCAACCCTCACGCCACCCACTCACTGGCTCGCTCGTGCAGACCCAATGCAACTTGTTTGTCAGGGTTTTTTTTTTTTTTTAATCTAAAGGCAGTCTTCCAACAGCTCCACCACCATCCCCACACACACTTACTCACTCTCTCTCTCACACACACACACATACACACACTCTCTCTGATGGATTTATTATTAGATGAAGCAAACTATATGGCAAGGGTCTTATTGTGTCACTCGCTAAGACAGGCCGTGGCCCACCTCTTGTCATTGTTCCAGTCTCCTCTGTAAACCTGAGGGAGGTGGGGAGGACAAGATGCTGCGACGGATTAGCCACCTGATTGTCCTCCCTTTCCCATTGTTCTAAATGGGAAGGAGAACAAAAATTATATATATATATATATATATATATATATAATATATATATATATATTAAAATCGATAGTTTTACCCACAGATGAAATTTGATGCCTTTTTGTGTCCCTTTTGGGTACTCCAGGTTTACATAACTGTGCAGTTGAAAAACAGGGTGAAAGTGGGGTTGTCTGGATTACCACAGGTAGGCATTAGCAGCCCCTATGGTGACAGTTTGTGACACCAGCGCTAGATGTTGGGGCAGAGGCAAGGACAGAGCAATGCTGTTAGGGACTAGGCTACACTTCGTGGAGAGGTAGGCTCTTGCCAAGTGTGAAACTCTTATCATCACACACACCCCCCTTTCCGCTCTGGTTGCCGTGAGATTTTGCCCGCTGGTCACATTTGCCCACTGGCCGTTTGCGTTTTGCATTGTTCGGCAGGTAGGCTGATGTCGTCATCTAGATAAACGGTATTCACCTCAGGCTCCGCAGCGCAGTTGTTAACGGCTCTTCAGTATTACCTAGAAGAAAAGACACTGATCTGAGTAAGCAACCCCTCCTGTCGCCTGCCCAAAGCCATAAACGCCTCCCTGGCTTTCTATCCATCTTGTAAGTGATTTTTTTTTTTTCTACAGGAAAGGAAAGAAATCATCTTCTATTTATTTGTTCCTTGGAACAAAACGTTAAGTCTGTAGATTAGATATAATAATACTTGTTGAAACTGAGCCCACATCCAAGAAGATGAAGGATAGGCTTACAAATAAATATTTCTTGTCAGTGTAGATAGGTCACTGTTTGCATGTTCGTAGCGACAATTAGATATACATCTCTCTAAGTGATTACTGTGACTGACTGTGATGAACAATAGCACTGATAAGTTCGATAATATGATCACATACCCTCCTCTCACTCACGTTTCCAGCCTGAACAGCGTCATAACCCGCCCCTTGATGTGCGTGATTGGACAGAGGCTTGTTGTTTTCTGTTTCCGATTGGCTGGCCAGCGCGTCAAACAGACAGGGCCTCCCTTATTTAGCCAGTAGAAAAGGAAAGGAGCAACGGTATTCTGCTGTAGACCCTTCACAGCTGACAAGTCTACATTGTTGCCTGCACTGCCCCAAGGAACAAAGCTGGGCAGCGGAAATTATCGATTAAAATCAGAATCCCCAAGAATTATAACTTTTTCAAATCAATAACGGAGACTCTTTTGGAAGAAAATAAAATGAGACAAGCAACAGCGGCAACAGAAACTATGAAAAACACTTCGTTAACAGTGACGGACTTCTTCAAAATTTGCACACACTGTGAACGGCTCAGCAAAAAGGTAAGGCAATAAGAAAGGGCTAAAATGGGAAAGCATTTTTTGACAGCTATACATTAAAGTGGATGCATCTTTTGTAAATTGTGAATGGATACGCGAAGGAATAGCGGTTGAGTTTCAAGCCATTTTTGAGTCGTTGCTTGAGCTCAAGCCTCTGGTGGAAAAGGGGTACTTGCTGCAGTGGGTTTCTTTTCTTTGTGCTGCCTTGTTTACGCGTTCGGAGCTCTAAGCTCTTTTTTCTTGCCGTGCATTTCGTCCCCGTTTTAATCAGCCAATGCTGAGAGTCTGTGTGTCTAGTGTTCATTAGATGTCAGTTTTGTGAAACAAACTGTAAGGTTCCAATGTATCTTTGATTTGTCCTGCAGCGTTGGGTCATTCATTCGAAGCCCGTCGAAAGGGCTCTAGCGCAAAGAATGACAGGAAGAAAAAGCGGCGCTGTTGAGCCAAAGCGAACGGATTCTTTTTGGAGAGAATTAACGCGTTTATTCCCAATTGCATGTTAATCTTCAGACCACATATTTTGCTGTGGCTGATGTTAAACACCGGAGTGTTTATGTGTATGATGCATGATGATGTCATTGCGATTGGCTGGCGTTACTTTTCGCCTTGTTGCATAGGCTGAGCCTATAGAATTGCAAGCAAATAGCTGCAGAGGACTGACTGCACCGAGGAATACGAGGGCAATTCAATTATGTGCTCCCTTTTGTGCGCTTTGACGGGGCTTATTGTGTAACGGACAGCTGCTGGTCTGCTGAAGTTTTAAGTTTGACAGCAGATTAATGTGGCAATCTGCGCTGACAGACAGATGTCACTAGAAGTCATTGCCCTACAATGACATGATTATTCATCCAAGGGGTATAAAATGAATGGTTTGTCTTTTTTGGCCTGATGTCAAGTAAAGAAAATGTGATTCATGAGACATGTTACATGTGTTTTCTATTTGTGTGTTTTATTGTTTTGTGACCTTTTTATATTTTTATGTGCGTTTTGTAGGACATGGGAGTGCGGATTCCAAGACCGCTGGTGAATGGACCTAGCAGATTTATCCCTGAGAAGGAAGTGAGTACGGAGCCGTGGGCAACGCAAAGAAAAAAACATACCAGTGATTCTGTTTGATTCTTTGTTTGTTTCCTCCGACCTCTACCCTTAACTCATTGGCTGACCACAAGCTGGTTATTTGGAGGCCCTGACATTAAGTTGTTTTGTTTAGGAAAAAATATATGAATTTCCTCCTGTTGTGCGGTTTAGAGCAGCTTTACTTTTTAAGATTTTTTTTCAACAAATGTGCTGACTGAGCATATTCCAGTTCCCACAGTAAGACGCATCTGTGCCCCTGTTACCCTAGATACTCCAAGTCAGCAAAGTGGACGACAGGATGGTGTCTATATTTGAGGACGCGTTTGCAACGCTTGGTCGTCTAGACAACATCTCCCTGGTGATGGGTTTCCACCCGCAGTACCTGGAGAGTTTCCTCCGGACGCAGCACTACCTGCTCCAGATGGACGGACCGCTGTCACTCCAGTATCGCCATTACATTGGGATCATGGTGAGGGACATACACAGGTGCACTCTCACACGAATGAGAGCACTCACACACACACACACACACACACACACACAATGTATACACTATGGTGATTACGTCAGTATCATGGTGAAGGACAGAAACAGACACACATGTAGAGATTTATCTCTGAGTCTGAACCCACACTGTTGTCCACTCATGCCCTGCACTCAAGAATACGCACACACAGAATACACACACACACACACAGATGTAACCCCAAAACAAACACAGAAACCACAATCTCAGCTGTAAGTATGCAAATCACACATTCACACATGAGTCATTCAGATTCACTCTCTATATTTCACTGCTCCCAGTTGTTGCCTGATATTGGTGTATGTCACTGCAGTGTGAAACAAACTCTAACGATAGGCACTTTGAATAGGTTTGTAAAGAGAACTATAGACATTATATACACCTTCTCTCTCTCTCTCTCTCTCCTAGGCTGCAGCACGGCACCAGTGCTCGTACTTGGTGAATCTGCACGTGAACGACTTCCTGCAGGTGGGGGGCGACCAGAAGTGGCTGAAGGGTCTGGACATGGCCCCTTGCAAGCTCCAGATGCTAGGCGAGCTCAACAAAATCCTGGCCCACCGGCCTTGGCTGCTCACCAAAGAACACATCGAGGTATGGCCCCAGCCTTCCACCTCGCTCTCTCTTTCCCTCTCTCACATTCTCTCTCTCTTGCATGCTCTCTCTTTCTCAATTGATCTCTCTTTCTACCATGGTCTCTCTCTCTCTCACACAAATGCCCATTCATACGGTCTCACCGCACCCTTTCATGCTTACGCAACATCAATGACCTCACCTCCTTTAACAGCGTTCTTTGCCTGTTTTCTGCCACCACTCAGCCACAGCTGTCTGTCTGCTTTGGGTCAAACAGGAGGTTTAAATGCCCTGCTATGGAAACAACCAACATGTGGGTTTAAACAGGAAGCTAACTTCTAACCTCTCTTGCTGATGACATGCTTGAGCTGCTTTGGCGGGATGTAAAACAGCGCTGCATACAGTATATGAGCATAAAACCAAGCTCAAGTATTGTCACTGTCAGTCACTGTTTAAATGGCACATTTACTTGCTAATTTATTTTTTAATTCAATCTGGTTGTAGAAGCTGTCGGATGAACAGTTTAGTGGACTGATTGATGGATTCATGGAACTTTGAATATTACTGGATCGCTCATTGATTGCGTCATTGACTGGTAGAAGCTGTTAAGTGACGTGTTGATAGGGCAATTAAGTGAGTGGGGAAACTGGTTGAAAGAACTGCTTGGTTCCAACATAAACTGTTAAAGGCCTACAACACTGCTTGGCAGATATTAGCGTCTTATTGATTCACTGAGTCATGGCCTTGGTTTGGGTCGAGGAGCAGCTAGCTGATGTATTGACTGAGTGATTGAGGGCTTTGCTTTACTCCAGCAGGTGGTCTAAAACAATGCTCAAATGATGTTATTTGCTCATTGATTGACTTGAGTCATGCTTTGGTAAGGTTCCAGAAGCTGCTGACTGATGGATGATGTAACTTAATGGGTAATATTGGCAACAGGAGGCTGTTAACTGACACATTGATTGAGTGACTGAGGCTTTGCTTTGCCAGAACCTGCTTAAAGCCATTGACATCCTTGTCTCCAGAGGGATTGTACTGATTCATTAATTAACTGAGGCCTTTTCTGTACTTTGTTTTGCTTGGAGCAACTATCACAGATCTAAAATGTTGGTCACTTAATATTACTGGATTTAGAAGCAGTACACTGAGGTTTCTGCTTTTTTGCGTCGCTGTGTCCCTCTAGAACGTGCTAAGCACGGAGGGGTTCTTTTAATGTGGATTTACAAAGGTAAAGGTTGATAAACATTATCGCATCTAGGTGCTGTGCACTTTGGGGTTCTGCTTTGCCCTAGTAGAACCTGCTGAGGTCAGAAACTGGTTCTGAAACGTTGGTTGATTGATATATTGGACCTAGAAGACGGTTCACTGAGGGTTCTGCTCTTGTTTGGTCCTGCAGAACCTGCTGAAGGCGGAGGAGCACAGCTGGTCACTGGCGGAGCTGATCCACGCGGTGGTGCTGCTGACCCACTACCACTCACTGGCCAGTTTCACCTTTGGCTGCGGCATCAGCCCAGAGATCCACACAGACGGAGGGCACACCTTCAGGCCGCCATCGCTTAGCGGATACTGCGTCTGCGACATCGCCAACGGCAACGGTGTCGCCCATGAGATGGATCGTAACCACCTGGTGAGTGGGAGATGGCTGCGTGTGTGTGTGTGTGTGTGTGTGTGTGTGTGTTGATATGCGCTTAAGTAAAGGAGAATTTGTGCATGGAAAGAACAGAGTGTATGTGTGTCCAGTTGTGTACACGCAACACCCCAGTGTGTGTGTTATAGTCAGTGGGAGGAATGGACAGATAGAAAGAGGGAGTGAGAGTCTGTGTGGGCGTTTGCGGTCATGATGTGGAAACTGAGAAACTTAATGGCACAGAACAAATGAAGGGTGCTCTGTGCAAATGCTGTTGATCTACATGTGTCGTGAAGGCTAACATGAGCTCTTTGTGTGTGATCACAGGCAACAGAGGTGGGCGGTGAGGTGGAGGTGCTGATAGAACGGATGAAACAGCTGCAGGAGTGCCGTGACGAGGAGGAGGCTAGTCAGGAGGAGATGGCCACGCGCTTCGAGAGGGAAAAGACAGAGAGCATGCTGGTGGCCACCGCAGGTAATCAACATGTTCTGACATTCCTTCCATTCATACAACATTCCATTCCATTCCTAGAATTCCGTCTCAATAGCTCAACGGTGCTGTAGCTGTTCCGTTGCATTCATTTGCCTAATGACAGACTTGAACTTGAGAGATTTTTTCACAATTCCTTCAGGATTTTTAGAATACCTTCATAGTTTAATGGCTACTGTAGTTGTGCTCCCATGGTTGTACTATAACCCAGCAGGTTAATATTGAGATGATTGGTTCTGGGTGTTATCAGCTAATGAGGATTTGTGTTGTGATGTGTGCAGAGGATGAGGAGAGTGTGCCATCCAGAGACGTGTCGCGCCACTTTGAGGACCCCAGCTACGGCTATAAGGACTTCTCCAGGAGAGGAGAGCATGTACCCACCCTCAGAGTGCAGGTACACACACAAACGCACAGGTTCATCTATGTACACACCAATATGTAGCCACCCATACATATATATGCACATGCTTCACATTCAGACTCACTGACACACACGCCCACGCAGTCTGCATGAAACCAGACACTATAACCCCCCCTGCTGTGTTGGCTGACCGTGGAACCCTCTGTTCTCTGGTGTCGGCAGGACTACAGCTGGGAGGACCACGGCTACTCCTTGGTGAACCGGCTGTACCCGGATGTTGGTCAGCTGTTGGACGAGAAGTTCCAGATGGCCTACAACCTGACCTACAACACCATGGCCATGCACCATGGCGTGGACACCTCCATGCTCCGCAGAGCCATATGGAACTACATCCACTGCATGTTCGGAATCCGGTCCGTACCTTTAATAGTTTTACATACCTATTTGACACTAATCTATGCACCATAAATTAAAATAGGCTATTTACTTTTTGGTTAATAATAAAACTCTTTCGTAATCTTTTGTAATGTCAGTTCATTGAGCTTTTACGTGTTTTACTGTATGTGTTGTATATGTATAGAATTGTATGAGTGCTACCACGTGTTGCAATGCTAACCGGTTTCTTTATCACTTCAGATATGATGATTATGACTATGGAGAGATAAATCAGCTTCTCGACCGAAGCTTCAAGGTCTACATCAAGACTATGGTCTGCTGTCCCGAGAAAACTACAAAGAGGATGTACGAGAGCTTCTGGAGGCAGTTCAAGCACTCTGAAAAAGTAAGCATTTGTCATGTGATTACACACACACACACAGATACAAAACCTAGCCACATTGAATGGTTTAAGAGACTTCTCCAAATAGATTGTGGCTTTAGGAGCGAACGAAATTAAATTAGTATAAATTTAATTTAGTATAGAGCATTATAATTACTGCATTTTATTAGGCTGGCAGTCATGAGAATGTGTTAATAACTGCATCTATCTATCTCTCTCCCTCCCCACCTCCCTCTGTCTCTCTCTCTCATTCTCTCCGCAGGTACATGTAAATTTGCTTCTTATGGAAGCGCGCATGCAGGCTGAGCTGCTGTATGCTCTGAGAGCAATCACCCGCTACATGACATGAAGTGATTTTTGTCATTTTCCTCCTGTTTTTACTCTTCATCATTGTTGCTTTTGTGGGACACTTACAAAAAAAAGAAAATCAAAACAACAACAAAAAAAAGAAAAAAGGAAACGCAAGAATGTGGCATCTTTAAGACATGGCATCTTCATCATCTTCTTGAAGGATGCAGAGATGGACTGGAAAGGAAAGTAAAATGAATGAATGACAGGACTAAAAGAAGGAAAAATATACATCTATTGCAAGAGGTGCGTGTTTGAGCCCACTACAGGGTGTCCGGCGCGCAGTGCCAAACCCTGGCCACTAGAGGGCGCCTGAACCATGATCTCTCCTCCCACGCTTCCTCTGTTGAGGATGCCGGCGGACTGACTTGTGATGTTTCTAACGGAGGAACGACACCTCCAGTTTAGTGTGGAGTCGCCGCCAACCACAGAGTCAAGGAAAAGATAAAGAAAAAAAACTTGTAAGGTGGGGGGGGGACTACCCCTGCCGCAACTCCCCAGCCCCGCCCCCTTCCTGTGCACAAACTGCACTAGCATATTTTTACCTTGCTTCTGTCTCTGGTTCCAACATTATCATTACGATTCATTTTTTATTGCATTAAGGTTGTTGTCATTTTGTGCGTGTGTTTTTTTTCATGTGTTTTGGGAGGCGGCTTGAGGCTGGAGTATTACTTGTTTTAACGGAGTGCCTGAACCACAGACAGCCAGGCTACCTGTTGGTGCTGCTCAACTCTCATAACCCCAATCCCAAATCCCCAGCCCCATTACCCGTATATGTATAAGCTAACCCATAGAGAACGTGAATGTGCGCATCTTCGTCTGTGTGGATGGATGGATGGGTGTGTGTGTGTGTGTGTGTGTGTGTGTTTGGATGTGAACGACTGAAAAGTGAGAGAGAGATTTAAAAAATCTGAAATCGCTGCCTGAGCCCTGTTTAAAAGGTTTACTGTAAAAAACAAAACAAACAACAACAAAAAACACCACTTTGTTTCAGCGTTGTGACATTTCCAAAGTGTTTTCAGGAAAAAAAAACAGAAAAAAATAGATACAAAAAAAAAAACAAGAAAAAAGAAAAACATGTCAAAAACAGAAACTAGCTTTTTTTTTGTTGTTGGAAATTTCAAACGTTCGAAAAAAATCAAACGCACTTTTTTTAGACAAGCGATATGCTTTGGCTTATAGTAGCAGTGTGGTGTGGTGACCATTTTACATTAAACAAAAAATGAAAAGGTGGGGGGGGGGGGGGAAAGAAACGAAAAGAGGTCTTCCTGCCGAGATGATGATGCGCTTCCTGACGTTCGACCATCGGCTTGTCTTCCTTTTGTACGCATCCCATTCAGTGGATACGGTCACCCTCCTAGTTACCCAGACCACGACTTCAAATCAAGCCATGGCTGGGGTTGTCAGTATAAGCAAGATATAAAATACCTCCTGTTATTTGTTTGTTGGTTTGTTTTTCTCCTTAAAGTGCTCTTCACTGAGCTTTTCATGCAGGCGAGTGTCTGCACATGTGCAAAAGCAGACGCGCTTGCATGCCGTCTGTCACTCTGGCAATGCAGTCAGAGGTGAACGAAGCTTGTTTTCGTTTTTATTTCCCAAAACATAACCAGTGTAACTAAGCAGATTTTTTTTGTTATTTTTTCTGTTTTTGTTTAGTTAAGCTGTGGTGGGATCTCCACTGTTACTGTTTTTGTTTGTTTGTTTACTAAAAAACAGTATAGTTCTGTTGGCATCTGTGTGGGTAGGAAAAGGATGGAGGAGAGAGAAGAGGGGGATGGTACTTTTTTTTTTTTTTTTTTGCAAAACACTTGTAAAACAAGCGCAGAGGTATTTGGGATTTTTTTTTTTAACCAAACTTCTGAGACTGACGTCAGTTACTGAGTTTTATAAGAAGAAAAAAAAAACAATAAAACATGAGATTTGAACTGCTGTGTGTTGTTTGGGTTTTATTCCTGATTTCTGAGACATCAAATATGACTCGGGAAACAAAGCATAACATACTCATAAAATAGCCAAAGTCCATTTCTTACTGACACCAAAACAGTTCATTCTGGGAGTTTCTTTCACTGTGTTTAGCACAGCGTACTGGCTTTACCGTCTGAACCACTTCAGCACTTTTAAAGTTGTTCGTCAGTTCTTCAGTTCTGCGGTGACATAAGCACTTCCTCAATAGTTCTGTATTAATCACCAGTTTCTCACGTCAAGCAATCCACACTCAGCAATACTGCAAGCCTGTGAAGGTCACTACTGCAGACACAAAGAAACATGGATATGTACGATATCCCTGACATTGTAGCTATCATGCAGAAACAGCATTGTGTCATTAATGCTGCCCAGCGATGGCCACAATTGTGCCACTATTGGTGTGTGATAAGTTGGTGCAGCGGAGTGTGTGTGTGTGTCAGTGTGGTGTGTGTGTGTGTGTCAGTGTGGTGTGTGAGCCAGATCCTGCTAGTGATTGGAAGATCTTCAGAGCAGGGGCATCTGTTTTTGCATAGACATCCACGTATATGCATGTATGCGTAATGGATAAAACGTGTTCTGACAATATTTCTCATTAAGGCTGCCCTAAGTTGTTGGTGTGTGTGATAACTTTGTAAGTGAAGCAATGTGTGTGTCTGGGCCAGGACCTCCACTACTGGGGTGGCTTTCAAAGAAGGACAACAGCAGACAACTCAACACAGAGACATAGACAAAAGAGGCTGAAGAAAGAGAAAGGGAGATCTAAAATCAGAAAAGTCCCTGCTCTATAAACGCCTCCGTCTGGCCTAGTCATCCTGCACCAGACTCATATCTCAGAGGTCAGCACAGCAGTGGAGCTGAAATATTTCCTTTCCAGTAAAAAAAAACCCCCCACAGCAGGAGACAAGGTAATTTGACCTGCCATTTCTGTTGGGTCAGGGTCACTGTTGACAGGTAAAGGTGTGGATTCTGCTAAGTACCTTTCACATCACCTCCCTCTCATCTATGAGTCACAGTTTTTGTTTTTCTGAAGGGGGGGTGATGTCCCGGAAAGGCCCGGAAAGCCAGAGATCGGCAAAAGACAGCCGTGGATTACGGCACGGTTCCCATCATGTCAAAGGTTCTGGCAGGGACTGACTAACTTCGCATAAACCTGATCTTTATCGCTGTTCATTAAGGACATGTTTGTACAATGGATGTTGACAATGCCTTCTGTGTGTATGTGTGCTTTTATGGTTTAATGTTCTAGAACTGCTGTTAAGCATATGAAGGTTGGGGAATGGGGTGGGGTTTTAAGGGGAGTGCTATGTTTGCCCTGTTTGATGTGATGTGAATTCATGTTTTGTGTGTGTGTGTGTGTGTATCTTTCTAATACAAGCATTTGAAGGCATTGTTCTGTTGTCTCGAGAGGCTATCTTTCAGTACTTGTTGTTCAGACAGTTAAGTCAACACACAGATTCAGATTGAACAATAAAAAGTGTTCTATTGTTCCACAGCCCTAGGAAGTTGAACAAGCATCACAACAGCAGTTACACAACACCAAATTACTTCTTTCTTAGGGTAAAGTGCAAACAGTTCATTATCAGTTACACTTGTTCATTACCCTTCAAGTTCAGTAAGAAGCACAGACCAGTATGTGGGCCAATCTCATAATTAATTACCATACAAACTATTAAAGTGCAGTGCATACCCTGACTAGCGCACCACAGTGATGTAAACACAGACACATAAACACAAACCACAGGCGCACAGGAAATGCAGCGACTCAAGACGGCTCTCTGATTGGTTCTGACAGTGTCACCTGACCCAGGATCCGCCTCCGCAGCCTCTGGGCGACAGGACGGAAGTCCAGTTCCCAGCATGCCTGGTGAAGCTCGCGCATTGCGCTGTCGGCCGACCAGGACAGAGCCTCTTCCTCGTCTGAGTGTACAAACACACAACATACACAAACACTTAAGTACCAACACACGTCAGGAGTCTGTGAATGCAGGTAGGCAATGGTCCAGTTTAATGCACACAAAGGAGCAATGCATGTGCATCTAAAAGTTTAAAGGTTGTGTCCTCGATCCTGACGAAAGGTTGTTGATATTTGAGCTCAACTGCCAATCAATCCATTGCATACCTAGATACATAGAGAGTGTGTGAAGCAGCTCCTCTGTCTCATTCTCCATGTTTTCCTCTGTACAGTTCCACAGGGTCTGACACAGCAGCCCAGCCAGCTGCCAATCACATGGCCCGAAGTCCCGCAAGCAGTCTCCCAGTCTATAGGGAGAGGATCACAGGTTCACATGATCAACACCTAATTATTCGACTATTCAACGCACTTTAGACAGTACTTTAGCACACTTTAAATCATAACAGTATCCTTATGTAAGAGAATCAACTAAGAGACAGATAGTCATATATAAATAGTCATATCTGGTAGTTTAGTTATTTGAGTAACCTTCAGTGATCATCAGCATCATCTATACATACACACTCACACACTCAGTCTTACTTCTGTATGACTCCTTCCTGTCTAAGTGTGTGTCTGTTGTGTGGCTCTGCTGAGAGGTTGATGAGGACGCCACACGCAGAGAAACACACATCTGAGCTCTTAGAGTCCAGCAGCGTCACAACAAACTGATGCACTGAGAACACACACACATAAACACATGCAAGCAAGCACACACACACACACACACACACATACACATACTTGTGATAAGAGGATATTGAGCGTTACAGCAAGAATGAATCAGAATGCAAATTTGGTTTAGGTGTTAGTGAGTGATACCCATGTGTGTGTGTGTGTGTGTGTGTGTGTGTGTGTGTGTGTGTGTGTTTATCTGGTGTGTGAGTGTGTGTGTTTGTGTGTGCGTGTGTTTATGCACTGAAAGAAAGATGGCTTGCTGCAACACACACCTTTCTGCTCCATGATGAAGTGCCTGACGTCTGGGATCTGAGACAGGTTCCCAAACACACGAGTGGCCTCCAGCACCGCAGCCATACTACAGCTCAACAACAACTTCAACAACACTACTGACAGACACAGAGGGAGAGAGAGAGAGAGAGAGAGAGAGAAAGAGGGAGAGAGAGAGAGAGAGAGAGAGAGAGGGAGGGAGGAAAGGAGAGAGAGAGACAGAGAAAGCGGGAGGGGGGAGGGAGAGAGAGAGAAAGCAGGAGGGAGGGAAAGAGAGACAGAGAGAGGGAAAGGGAAAGAGAATAAAAGTCACTGTAAATGTGAAGAGAAGTTCAGCCCAAAATTATTTGTGTTTTTTCACTGTATGGAGAGGAGGGGACTAAATGATATGTAATATATGACTGCCATGGTTGCTGTGTTTGTCACTAACACACAGACACGCACACATATACATATGCACACACACACTTACAGTGGGAGATGCGAGTGTGCCTTCGGCGGACCACAGAGCTTTCTCCCTGGTAGAAGGACAGATTGTTAATGGTGGCGGCCGCATTCACCATCAGCTCCTCACTCAACTCCACTGAACCTTGCTCTGTAATACACACACACAGACACACACACACACAGACCCACAGATGACACACAAACACACGCATACACATACACACACAAACAAACACCTCAGTTGAAGAATGTGTTTTTAGCGTGGTCGGAGGAGAACGAATGTTTGGTATAATAAAAAAAGAGAGTGTGCGTGTTTGTTGTTTGACAAGTGCACATGTTCTTGGTTTGTGTGGTTTGTTTCCCATCACTGATAGCGCAGAAGGGGCTCCACTTTGAGAGGATCCCGTAAACCATGACACAGCAGAGGCTGGGTTGGCCGGTGTGATTTTATCAGAAGAGCTTGTGTGTGTATGCATATGTGTGTGTATTTATGTCTGTGTGTGTCTGTGTCATGCATGTTGTGTTTGTGCGCGTATCTGTATGTCTGTGTGTATGTATGCATGCACGCACATGCCGTGTATGTGTGTACATGTTTTTGTGTTAGTGTGTTTATACGTGTTTATGTGTGTAATGCATGGAAGTGTGTGTGTGTGTGTGTGTTTGTGTGTGTGAACGTGTGTGTGTGTGTGTCATGTTACTTTGTTTGTCTGCAGTGCGGTTTGCTGCAGCAGGGCCCTGCCTGAGTCACTGTGGCTTTCTCTCTCGGGCTGCTGACGGGAACAGAGCCTTTGGTGTGGCCACCTCCATCAGCTCTGATTGTCCTTCTCTCTCTCTCTCTCTCGCCCTCTCTCTCTCGCTTTCTTCTTTGTCTTTCCGTTTTGCCTTTTTTTTCCTTTCTCACTTTGTGTCTTGAATTCTCACTCTCAGTTTCTGTCGCTCAAATTCTTAATATCCTTTTGTTTATCAAACTCTCTATCAGTTTCTTTTCTGGATTCATGCCCCTCTCCTCCTTCCCGTTCCTCTGTTTCACAATCTCTCTCTATTTCACTCTCTCACAATGACTCTCTTTATATATCTGTCTGCCTGTTGCCGCTCTGTCTCCCTCTGGTTTTTAAATTGCTTCCACACAATGCTTTGTCTATAACGCAGCACATCATCAAAGCCATGACACCAACAGCTGCAGCTTCAATACCTTAACTAGCTGTTTCTGTTCAGCCAAGATAAACACACACATACGCACACTCTCTTGTGATAGGCACTCTCACCTCTCTCTCTCTCTCTCTCTCTCTCCTAAGTCAGTTTAATTCAAATGAGCTGTACTGACATGATCAAACTAATTTACCCATTTTATCTTTCTACCTTTTCCTCTTTCTGTCTTTCTCTCTCTCTCTCTCTCTCTCTCTCCTTGTCCTTCGCATGAGAGCAGGACATCAGGCTATAGCGGAGGGGGCTTATGTTTATAACAAAAAAATGGAAATCTGTTTGTGTGTGTGTTCTCTGATACATCTTGTCAGTTTACTGTACTTCCTGCAGTGTTTCGGCTCTGAGACACACAGGCTGTCCTCTCAGCGGCTGATAAGCTGCGACGCAGGATGTGTGTGAAATCACTCCTGTACTTTACAGTTGGGGAAACAAACGGCCTCTCTCTGTTGCTTACCAGTAGTTGCGTTTCTCGGTACGAAACATACTGACTGCAAACGAATCCTGTGCAGAGAGGCTTTAATGTGCGTGTTTGTTTGGGCGCTCATCCTGTTTTGTGTGCCTGTGTGTGTGTGTGTGTGTGTTTGTGTGCGTGTGTGTGTGTGCCTGTGTGTGTGTGTGTGTGTGTGTGTGTGTGTGTGTTTGTGTGTGTGCGTGGGTGTGCCCTTACCCAGCACCTTCAGGAGCAACTCCACACACTCTTCACTGGCTGCCAGAGCGGTGCCTGCTGTCGGGTGTATGGAGATGTTGGCCAACACCCTGATCAACTTCACCAGGACGTCCTCCCTCTCCGAGGCCCCAAGTCTGTGCACGCCTGAGGAGGCCTGGGGGGCCACACGGGGCTCCTGGTAGAGGTAGAAGAGACGCAGGAGGGTATTCACCCCTCCTCGCTCCTCGTAGATGCACTCCCGAGCCTCTGGGCAACGGGCGGCCAGATTCCCCAACGTGAATAACAACCGCACCACCAGATCCTACACCGCAGCAGGGGAGGGGGAGAGAAGAACGAGGGTGGGGTGGGGGGGTGGTGGTAGAATGGGTGGAGAGAGAGAAGAAGGGAGGAGAGCGTAACAGAGGGAGAAAGACAGGGAGAAAGGGAGAGAGAGAGACAGAATGACAGACATCAGGGCGAAGAAGAGGGAAATTACCAAAGACAGCAAGTGTGTGTTCATGCCTCTTTAAACACATGTCTGTCTGTACACTCAAACCCACTGGGACTTTCAACACTATGAGATTTAGTCTCAAACACTCACACAGACATCACCCTTCCCCTGCTGATACAACAACTGTGTGTGTGTGTGTATGTGTGTGTGTGTGTGTGTGCGTGCGTGTGTGTGTGAGCCAAAGAGTGTGTGTATGAGCGAAAGAGTGTGTGTATGAGAGTGTGTGTGTGAGAGTGTGTGGGTGGGTAATGATGCTGTAAACAGAAGGCCATGGGGACAGCGTGTTCTTGCATGAGGTATTTAGCACACTGCGTGATGTGTTAAGTGTTTGCGTGTATGTGTGTCTGTATGTGTGTGTGTGTGTGTGTGTGTGTGTGTGTGTGTGTGTGTGTGTGTGCGCGTGTTTGTGTCTGTGTGTGTGTGTGTGTGTGTGTGTGAAGGGTGTGTGTATACTGTGGAGATTAAGAGCACATGATCTCATTACTGCTTGTGCCAGCAAACACAGGAACAGCATCTGAACTTACTGTGCCTCAATAAAACAACAACAGCAAACAGCCCTCACACACTGACACACTCACACAGACACACACACTCAAAAAATAGATATGAAACCTACATGAAACTGTGTGTGTGTGTGCATGTGAGTGAGCTTTTCAATATTTATGTGTGTGTGTGTGTGTGTGTGTGTGTGTGTTGGGGTTAAATCACCTGCTTCTTGCTGTGTTTGCCCAACAGGTCTATAAATATCCTCCATACTTGGGGAACCTCTGCCAAGGCCAGGCAGCACTCGTTATAGGAGGACAGCTTGCTGGAACACACACAAACACACACACACACACACACAAACAAACACAAACATATACACACACACGCATGCAGACATAAACACATCAAGTTACATCTCACAGAGTGTACTTGAAAACAAACTAATAAACTGTTACAATCTGTCCTTCAACACAGTAACAGACTAACACACTAAGCTTGTCCTCATCCAGTATCTGAAATAAATATATAAATCATCACATACAGGAGTACTTATACTAACTTGACAACCTATAGACAGTTACTGATACATGTATTAACATCTCTTCAGTGAGGCTTATTCAAAAGTTATGTTTGACATTAACTAGTTGTTAATGACGGTAATAGCACTGAACTCAGATGTGGTGTGGGACTGGTAAACGGCAGCCAGGTTTTGTCCAGCCCTCCAGAAGAACTCTTTGTAGAGAGCTGAGATTGCAACTTAATCTGGCCCTTGATTTTTCTTTTTTAACTGGTTTACACTGACTGGAGAACTATTTATAAGCTGGACGTGCTGACTGTTTTACCTGAATATCCGGGCCACATTGGTGCATATGTCTGGGTCTCCATGGTGATGATCTAGAACTGTAGTAAGTTCGGCAAGAACCCCATTTGAGAGGAAGGGGGGGCGAGACTCAGAGAGGTCCGCCATGTTCCTCAGGGTTGCAGTCAGCTGAAATGAGAACCAGAAGAGTGAGTGAGTGTGTGTGTGTATGTGTGTGTGTGTGTGTGTGTGTGTGTGTGTGTGTATAGACTGTGCGTGGAAAGAGGCTGTGATCATGTGCATGTATATACATGAGTATGTGAACATGGACATGTACAATATGCTCTGTGTGAGTGACATTGTATGCCCGTGTCAGATCAAGGTGCCTGCATGTATATTTGTGTGTGTGTGTGTTTGAGTATGTTTGTGTTGTGTGCATGTTTCCTTGTGTGTGTGTGTGTGTGTGTTGAGGTGTGAGTATGTTTCTGTGTGTGTGTGTGTGTGTGTGTGTGTGTGTGGGTATGTGTGATGAAGTGTGAGTATGTTTCTTTGTGTGTGTGTGTGTGTGTGTGTGTGTGTATGTTTCTTTGTGTGTGTATGTGTGTTGAAGTGTGAGTATGTTTCTGTGTGTGTGTGTGTGTGTGTGTGTGTGTGTGTGTGTGTGCGTGTGCGTGTGCGTGTGAGTGTGTGTGTGCGTGTGAGTGTGTGTGTGTAAGACTGTGTGTAACGGATGGTAAGCTGAGCCTTCAGGTATGTGTGTGTGAGTGTTTGTGTATGTTGACATGAGAGTATGTTTCCTTCTGTGTGTGTATGTGTGTTGTGGTGTCTGTATGTTTCTATGTGTGTGTGTGTTTGGCTGTGTGTAACGGATTGGTAAGCCGAGCCCTCAGCAGAGGCCCATGACTGCTCGACCCTCTAATCAAACAGAAAGAGCGGAAGGCTTTCAGAGTGGCTTCATAAATCACTTAATCAACAGGGCAATTCACCCAATACCAGACGTGGGTGTGTGCCTGCGTGCATGTGTTTGTGTGTGTGTGTGTGTGTGTGTGTGTGTGTGTGTGTGTGTGTGTGTGTGTGTGTGTGTGTGTGTGTGTGTGTGTGTGTGTACTGTATGTATCCACATATGTGTGAAGAGTATTTTTGTATCAGTTAAACATCGTAAATACATTGCATGAGAAAGTGAGTGAATAAAGTATATATACGTATACGTATAAAAGTGAGAGTGTGTCCGTGTGTGTGTGTGTGTAACTGTCATTCGACTGTGAGTGTGTGGGTGAGTGTGTGGGTGTGGGTGTGTGTGTGCACGTGCGTGCGTTTGTAAGTGTGTTTGGATTGTGTAAGGAGAGGCATATTTCCTCCTTGCGTCTTAATGACGTTTGAACTGCAGCCATGCGTGTGAAACTGAGGAAGTATTGTGGCCGTGCTTCTATAGTATGAGACAGGCTCCTTACTGGAATCTGAACACACCCTGTGCTTGGACTCAACACGCATACATCAACCCAGACCAGAGAGAAAATTGCAGGAAACACACATCAAAACACACACACACATTCAATACATTATACACACACACACACACACACACACACGAACACACACACCACACCCTTAAGGACCTTAACATTTTGTTCCCAACCAGTGTGCTGTAACGGTGTGTGCTGTAGTGTTGGCTCTGGGTAGCTGTGAGGCTCAGATGAGAATCTGGGAATTTTGTGAGGCCCACGATTCTCATGCAGGGCCTCAGCAGTCCGAACCAGCCGTGAGCGGACTCTTCCACGGTTCCTGACGTATTCTAGAACGGACCTGTAGCTGTTCTGGGCTGAATCTATGAGTCAGTCAGCGGTTCACACATGCAAGGCCGTTCAGTAAAGAAGACAGGCTTTAAAAAGATCATAGTGATTTCTATTACTGCACCCACGTAACATTGCAATTGTACTATTACGTCACATTGTAATACTTTAACCACTTCAGCACAATGATAGGCTGCTACCTGCATGGCTGTATTATGTACCCTAACCCTTTACCTAACTCTAACCAAAGATATGTATACGCAATGCAGCAATATGCTGTTACATACGTACTTCCAAACACCTCAAATCTGAAACTCTACACTTCAGATGTTTCTCATGACCTTACTTGGCTGAGCTATGAGAGTGTGAGTTTATGAAAAAGTGAAAATATTTTTCCCATATGCTATTGAAGAATTCAGAACACAATTATGATCAGTAAACAAGTGTATTTGTGTGTGTGTGTGTATGTGTGTGTGTGTGTGTGTACCTGCACAAGGATGTGTCCAGTGGTGGTGTGTGTGGGGCCAGCGCTGTCCCGATCAGAGGGAGGGTGTGTGAACCTGTGTGTGAGCTGACTCAGGATGCCGATGCAGTCCTTCTCCAGCAGCAGCCTCCGGAGGGCGCTGTTTCCTGAGAGGAACTTGAGCGTGGCCACGCAGTAGAGCAGAGCCTCACCACACACACTCACATCCTCACTGCGCAGCACGCTCAGCAAGGAGTCTGAGAGACACACACACACACACACACACACACACACAGCACACAGACCCACATTTGTGAGCATTCAAAGGCATACCGCAATGTTGCATGAACCACTGCATGGTTGAGAATATAAATTTAAAAAAACTCAGACTCAGTTCTATAAATAGCAGTGAACTGCTGACATGTTTCTGTCCATTTGAGTTGCCCTCAGCACATAATAATGTTGACTGTTGGGGGTAGTTTTCATGGTTGTGCATATGTGGGTATTTTTACTCTTTGAAAACGGTGTGTTAGATTGTGTGTGCAAGTGTGCCAGTGTTGCTCACCTATGATGGAGTTGTTGTGGAAGAGAGCATCATTGCTGGCACTGCGGCTGATTTTGAAGATGAGTTTGCAAATGTTCAGCAGGTTGTTTCCACTCACTTTCAGCTGCAACCACATACACACATGGGTTCAGATTCTTTGAGTGTGTGAGTCTGTGTGTGTGAGTCTGTGTGTTTGTGTGTGTGTGTGTGTGTGTGTGTGTGTGTGTGTGTGTGTGTGTGTGTGTGTGTGTGTGTGTGTGTGTGTGTGTGTGTGTGTGTGTGTGTGTGTGTGTGTATGTGTGTACTTACTGCCAGTATAAGTTTAGCCAGCAGCAGGTTGAGCTGGTCAGAGCCCAGGTCTATGAGTCTGAAGAGAGATCTCAGCAGTGTGGCTCTCTTCCGCAGCCTCCTACCCAGCATGCCTCTTTCATGCAAGGCACCATGGAGACGAGAGCACTCATCACACAGTCGCCTCACAACCTCCTCGGATGGGCTGCCTCCTTCAGCGACACAACAGAGAGGGAGAGAGAAAGAGAGGGAGATAGAAAGAGAGAAAGAGGAAGAGAGGAAGAGAGAGAGAGACAAAGAGAGGGGTGGAGGCAGGGGAGATGGAGTGAGAGAGACAGAGAGAGGGTGATAATGAAAGAAGACAAAGGTAGAGTGAAAGAAGAGAGAGTGGGACGTTGGGAAAAAGAAGGGAGAAACAGGAAGGGAGAGAAATGAGAGAAGGAAAGTGAGAGACAGAGATGGAGAGATGTGTGTAAGAGCATAGCTGCGTTTGCACAGAAAACCTGCTGCAAAGGTTTCGGTTGGCTTTGCACCTTAACAGACTTGCCATAACATGTCCAAGGTTGCAGTGTTAAGTGAACACTGTATGTGTGGGAGGTGTGATCATGTCATCATGGATATATATATAAATGTGAATGTATGTGTGTGTGTGTGTGTGTGTGTGTGTGTGTGTGTGTGTGTGTGTGTGTGTGTGTGTGTGTGTGTGTGTGTGTGTGTGTGTGTGTGTGTGTGTGTGTGTGTGTGTGTGTGTGTGTGTGTTTGTGTGTATGGGACTGTATGTGTGTAGGACGTGTGATCATCTGTTCATCATGTCATTATGTATCTTCATATGTGTGTATGCTGGAATTTGTATATGCACACCAGTGTGTGTGTGTGTGCGAGCATGTTTGTAATTGTGTAGATGTGTGGGATGGGACAGGATTGAACCAACATCCCCTCGATGACGTATGTGATAATAATTTGTCTATTCACAGCATGAAATGTGTCCGTGAGTGAAGGTGTCTGACTCCTTATTGTATGTGCATTTCTGTGTGTGTCTGTGTGGATGAAGGCAAAATGGTGCCTGACCTTATCTTGGGAAATCCGTGTTTGTGTGTGTGTGTGTGTGTGTGTGTGTTTGTGTGTGTGTGTGTGTGTGAGGGCAGAATGGTACCTGAGTGTACCTTCTGAAGCCCGTGTATGTGTATCTCTGTCTGTATTTGTGTGTGTGTGTGTGTGTGTGTGTGTGTGTGTGTGAGTGTGTGTGTGTGTGTGTGTGTTTTAACTAAGGAGTGCTGCTGTCTAGCGTTCCTGTCCTGTCTGAATGCTGGTTTATGCATGAACCCACAAGGCACTTGGCAGGATAAATATTTTATACATGTCTCTCCAATGAGTTCCCATTCCATTTTAAATGCACTAAAATATTTACACCCTGAAAGACTTTAATTTTGCTGCAGTTTCTCATCCAAGTTCTTCCTTCTGCTGCTTCTTTTGGCCCTAAAAAGTGTCCATAATGTGCAATTCACTGCACAATAGTTTTTATCTCCTAGGGGGTAACATGGATGTTGACAATCATGCCCATGCTTTCACCTTGTCCCCTGGTATCCTCTAAGGCAGGGTAGGTGATGGTGATGGAGTTTCATTTCCACTCATTCACGCTCAAAAAACGTTAAAAAGCCTTTAAGTATTCGCACTCCTTTGTACTGTAGTCTGGTCTTTTCTTTATAAGAAGCGAGGTCCTTTCATGTTTTATTTTAGCTTGAATGCTTCCCCATGACTGTGAAGGGGGATGTGAGGCGAATGAACAGTTCTGGGAAGTTTAGGTGGAAGTCCATCTGGGGCATCGTTCTGGCAGGGAAGGGAAGCGGAGATATGAGAAGGCTGCTGGGATATTGCCCCGCTGTAATCACTTCAGCATCTTCCAGAACCAAACTGCCTGCCAGCCCGAAAGGACTACGCTTCCCGAAGGTGCTGATGTGCTACGGCCATCACTGCATGATGGAGGCTCTTGTTTTGAACACGTTCACTCTCCTAGTTTCCATGGTCCACTCGCTGTGCAATAAATGCTTTAAAGAAATGCACCCCAGCTTGGACACTGTCTAAGTAATCCAGAACCACTGTGATTGACTTCCATTCTGATTGTCACCTGGGGGGTCTGGGCCGAGAGGCTCTCTTAGCTGGGGCTTCCTCTGAGGGAGTGTGTGTGTGTGTGTGTGTGTGTGTGTGTGTGTGTGTGTGTGTGTGTGCGAGCGTGTTTGTGTGTGTGAGTGTGATGACTCTTAAGTGTCATCCTCTAAATAGGTCATGAGGGGTTTCTTCTACCTGTGACCACAGCCTCAAACTCCTGTAGGACTGGAGACACCATCGAGTTCCAGAATGAATCCTCTGTGACATCACTTCCTGTACCTGATCCATCCCCATCCCCGACCTCTTTATCTGGAGTGGGTAAAAGAAAGAGAAAGACAGCGAGAGGAGAGCGAGGGAGACAAAGAGTGCATGAGACACACAGAAGAAAGAAAAAAAAGAGTCAGAGAGAATGTGGGGGTGAGACCAAAAAAAGAGAGCGAGAGAGTGAGAAAGTGAGGGTGGAGGGGTGGGAGATTGCAAGGACGCCAGAGAGGTGCAAGAGGAAGTAAGCAGTTAAAGCTCGCCACCCACAAACCGTTTGCTAGCCGGCGCCACTTGTGTGTGTATTTGTCTGTGTTTGTGTGTGTGTGTGTGTGTTTGTGTGTGTGTGTGTGTGTGTGCATGCGTGCATACATGTGGCAGCACAGTGCGCTTTTAAAATAAAGGCTAACAAATACAGGATGTTCCATATTGCATGAAAAAGGTCACCGCCTGCACCTACACATGCTTTGATCTGCACACATACAAAACACACACACACACACACACGCACACACACACACACACACACACACACACACACACTTAAAAGAGAAATTTGCTTGCTGGGCGACTGAGAAAACAGTGGTTGCCAGATCAACTGATCCTGTTGCGATTGGTTGCTGCGATGATCCCACTCATGTCAGGTAAGAGTTAACACAAACAACCTCCACGTGACAACTTGATATTTCAGCAACCAAACCAGGTCATATTATGAACTTGAATTACATTAAATTACAGTATACATACTTTAAGCCATAGAAATAGACTGGCAAGCAAAAGCATCTTTTTTGTCTCAAGATGACTTTTAAGGCATCAAATCATCACCCAAAGATTAATAGTAGGACTGTGTGAACTCTGTTCTAACTCTGTGTTCTCCAACCTGAACTGGTACACGAAAGTGCAAACAGTAATATAGCACCTAAAGATACGAGTTTACTACCCTGGGGGCATTCACAGTAACAGAATGTTCACATGGCCTGTTATGTAAATGACTTCAAACAATAACATCTGCTGAATGAATGAATGTAGAAACCCTATTCAGTTAAATGTGAGTCTGTTACAACAGCTGTGGTTGGCACGTATCAGCAAGTGCCATAAAACATGTGGGCAGCATAAAGAGGTGTGAAAACATGTGCTTTGCATGCCTATAACAGAGATATGATAATGACAGAGGCACTCCGATAGTGGATGGATCCAGCCCAGCTCTGGCACGTGTGTGGCCTTATCCGTTGTGGAGTGTGTGCTGTTATCTGGAGGTAATTATGCTGATAACAAACCTGTTCTTGTTCCACAGGTGGTGGCTTGGGTGTTTGAATCCGATCTGTCGGGCAGGGATATCTCACCTCTAAAGTGAACACACACACACACACACACACACACAAAGAGGAAGCAGAGGGCACATAAGGAAGGCAATGACATGGTTAACTGCTCATAATTTAACTGATGACTCAAGGCACACATGATCAGATCAAGTGGACTGATTTCTTGCAAATACACGCACTCATGCAGCAGCTTAAACCAAAGGATGTTGCTAATGACCACTAGAGGTCCCTACTGCTGCATCAGTGCCACAATCGCTCTGTGTTTCTTTTGTCTGTGTGCCTGGGTCCCTCGATGTGTTTGTTTGTTTGTGTATATGTAACCATGCTCGAGTGACAATACACACTCCTATGTGTTTGTCTGTTTATAGAACTGTGCTTGTGTATGTGTGTGTGTGTGTGTGTGTGTGTGTGTGTGCACATATGTGTGTTTGTATGTTTCTGTGTGTGTGTTTGTATGTTTGTGTGTGTGTGTGTGTGTGTGTGCACATATGTGTGTGTGTGTGTGGGTGTCTGTGTGCACGTATGTGTGTTTGTATGTGTGTGTGTGTCTGTTTGAAATTGCATGTGAGAATATTTATATGTGTATATAACTATTCTTTCATGTGTACGTGTGTTTGCAACATAACTGTGTGCATGTGTGTTTTTGTGTATGTGTGTATGTGTGTCTGTGTGTGTGTGTGTGTTTGTGCATGTAACTATGCTCATTTGTGTGCGCGTGCCTATGTGGCCAGGAAATCTCACCACTGGTCTGAGGTTTCTGTTCAGTATAAGTCGTTCATGCCTTGTCATATTGAGGTTTCCCTTATCTTGCTGCCGTTGGGTTAGGCTCTCTCACACACACACACACACACACACACACACACACACACACTAACATGTACCCACCCACGCACGCACACACACAGACACACATACACTAGCCGCCATAACACACTGCTTTAAAACCTGTTGCAGTTACACTCAGTCTTGTGACCAGACTTCATCCCCACACCAGCAAGACAACAATGCTGGCCTAGATCTGGTTTTGGACCTGGCAGACTGCCATCAGTTTAGTCCCGGATCTGTGTGCAGTTAGCAGTACTGTCGGGGAAAGAGATGTTGGCCTTATGTTGATGGGTTACAAAGTTTGTAATGGATAGGCACTAGAGAGTTTGGTGCTAAAGCTATATAGGTCCAATATCTTGGGGGGGATCTGCAGAGTTGATGTTGTGAAACTGATGTGTCTGTTAATGAGTGCTGGCCTGGCATCACTTAAGCTATAGATCCATTTCTAGGGGGGGGGGGGGACCTGTAAAGTATGTATTACAATGAAATTTACACTCTAGGACAAACTTGGCAACGCGGAAGCAACAGGTCAATCTTTTGGGGGGAGATTCTGAAAAGCTGGCAACCCTACGGCTACATTCGATTCTATTTTAGTTAACCTGATGCTGTGTCTGCTGACTGTCCGCATATCAGTAGGGAGCGGCAATGTGCAGAACGTCTGGATGATGTCATGGTTCTGTATGGGGTGTGTGGGTGGGGTGGGATGGGATGGAGCAATCGATCGGGTTCGGAGGCTGATGCGGTGATAATGCCTGTTTGTTGACGGACCGACAGACGTGCAGGCAGTGCGCATCACTCTCAGAGACGTGATCTCATCCCTGTCTCAGCCCAGCCGGGTTTGGGTCTGCCAGCCAACCCACAGACAGCCGCACTAATCTAATACTCATCCATTAGCAGCAATAAGAGAGAAAGAGGGAGAGAATGAGTGAGGGAGAGGGAGAGAGAGAAAGTAAGGGAAGGAGAGTGTGTGTGTGTGACAAAGAGAGAGAGAGACAGAAAGAGAGAAAGGGAGGAAGGGAGAATGAGAAAATGCACAAAACTTCTCCTTATTTGTCTTCATCTGTGTCGTGTCTAATTGACTCCATTCCCTCTCATCCTTCTCCTGCTGGGCCGTGTTCATTACAGCCATCCCACCCTCATCTGCAACCCACCTCCACCCCAGTGAGGGGTAGGTGGAGGTAAATGCCAGACAGGGGTGGGTTGTTTGTGAGACCTCTCATGCAGGGGAGATTCTTGCCTCACCTCTGCTCTGGCTACTGGGTGCTGGAGCCCCAACGGTGCTCCCACTAACTGCTGTTTGGGTAGAGCGTGATATCCATCTCACTTCCTTCCTCCTGCACTCCACTGCTGCTGCTGCTGGGCTCCGCACGCCAAACACCACACCACACCACACCACACCACACACGCCGGTTCACTGAGGCTCACAGGAGCGTGCGTAGAGTCAGCGGCCTCTCGCTGACCTAGCAAAACTGCTACCGCTACGCTTTGTTCTATGATGTACTGCTGTACTAGAGCCACACAGTTGTGTGATACATGCATGTCACTTAAAAGCCGAGTTGCTGATCACAGTGAAGAACAGAGACTTTTCTCTTTGACCATCTATTTCACTTGCTGTTCATAAGTGCAGACGGCTAGTTAAAGTATTCTGTAAAGGCATCCGGTTTGAAGTAGTGATGTGTCAAGATTTACAGATTAATCACATCCACTGATTGCCATGGACTAATGGGGATGTGCCTCTCAGCCAATCGATCCTTTTATAAACTTTTAACGAATGGCATGGCTCTTGTGTCAGCTCAAGTACGTTTATTTGAAGCCAGAATTTGAGTTCCACCAATCAGCATCCGCGCCTTTCAGTGATATAACCAATCGAGTGCTGCCAGACAAAGGGCTATAGGAACGAGCTGGCTGTAAAAGTGTTTTACTGCGGCACACGTTCACAGCGCAGAAATCAATGTGCGAATGGATTTTAACAACATCCCCAAGCTCAAGGCTGAAGAGACATAGTGATGTGCAACTGATGAGCTCTGCAGAAACTCCAAGCAAGGAGAGAGAGAAAGAGAGAAAAAGAGGGGTAGAAAGAATGAGAAAGAGAGAGACAGAGACAGAGAAAGAGAAGGAGTGAAGCGAGGGATGCAGGCAAGCCCAACATTCAGGCACAGCTCTCAGTGAGCCTTTGCTCTGTGACAGGACATGCCATTACATGCCACTGCATAAAGAGACAGTATGCAACACTTTGTGCACTTTTTAAAATGTGTTTTTGTAGGCAGCTAGTACCAGTATCATCTTCAAATGTATCTTCATGGTATATAGTCATGAGAAGTACAGATAAATACTTATCATTCCAACTATCTGCCAAGGCTATGCACTATGCAGTTCTGTGATCCGTGTCGGACCACCCTGCAAAAAAAAAAAAAAAAAAAAGCTTTCACAGCACGGTATCGCCAACTAAATTGCATGCCTTTTCAGTAGTTAGATAGCTGGTTTTCGACCTAACTGCTGCTTTAAGTACAGGTACGATAACAGTATGAATGAACCTGCCATAATGAGGAAGACAGGCAGTATGCCAGAAAGAGATAGAGACAGAGAAAGAGCATGGAGCAAGGAAAGAGAGTAGAGAGAGGTAGAAAAGTAAAGAAAGAAAGAAAACAAATCAAAAAGAAAAGGATGAATTGCATGAATGACTGAATGAATGAATGAAGGAATGAATGAAGGAATGAATGGGGGGGGGGAACTGAAAGCGAGCAAGAGGTATATGTTCACGGAGCTAAATAAATGATCTGGGTGGGTAACATCACCTTGAATGGCACTCTGGTACAAAAGGCTGAAAAGAATCGATTCAGTTCATATGAATGGGACCATGAGACACTAGTCTGCCTCCGTATACACACACAGATGGCACCATGGCAACCTTTGTGTATCTGTACATCTGAATCAGGACTTAACAGAGAGAAAGAGAGAGAGAAAAAGTTAGAAGAGTAAAAGTGACAGTAAGAAGGAGAGTGGCAAATGAAGCGATGGGGAAAAAGAGGTGGGAAAGAGAGGTGGAAATCAGAGAGTGTAAGAGACAAGGGGTAATGAGAGGAAGAGAGAGAGAAAAGGAGGGGCAGAGAGAGAGAGAGAGTGAGACTTGTGACTTTTAACTTTTAAAACCCCTTTAATAAACCATTATATTCTACAGCCCCACACCTCAACTACACCATGGTATGAGAACACATCACCACACCACACCACACATCACATCACCACACATCCCCAATTAAATATCAGGTTACCATCATCAACTACTGAAATCAGACCCGTGTGTTTGCACTATTTACGTGAAAAAAGGCTATGAGAGAGAGAGGCAGAGGGAGAGAGAGAGAGAGAGAAAGAAAGAAAGGAAGGATAAGAGAAATGAAGAGGAGGGAGGGGACAGCAGAGGACCAGTTATACCTGTATGTGGAGGGTCCGTGGAGCTGAGGGTGAGGTAGGGAGGACTCGGCCTGCTCGGTCTCCTTGGCTGCAGCTGCACGGGCAGAGGGAGGTGCTCCAGTGCCTAATCTCTCAGTGAAGGAGACGCTACGGTGGGTAGGGGATTCACAATCCTCAGGCTTCCTCACTGCAGAGAACACACACACACACACACGTACGCGTGCCAGTGTTAATTTCGTTGACGAAAACTATGACGAAAAATATTCGTTAACGACCTTTTTCCCGTGACTAAGACGAGACTAAGACGTGACGAAAACGGATCTTTATAAATAAAAACTATGACTAAATCTATTTTAACTTTCGTTGACGAGACGAGACGAGACGAGACGAAAATGTTGGTGGTTGACTAAGTCACAATTGTTTTTTTTTTCTAAACTTGTATGCACATCATTGGTTGAATGTTGCCCGGTCCTGTATCTATCCCTCCTCCACTCCCTGAGATGGCCAGACATGCAAGTGACGCCCTATGGCTTAACGTTATGATGGCTGAAGTTAAGGCACTCGGTACTGGAAGACAAATAAGAATAGATATCTGGACAGTCTTAAATTATAACTTGACAGAAAATAAAACACAATGCACCGCAATAACTGGAGAGAAACCGTGTGGCTTCAAAATACATGGGAAGAACACAACAAGAGGCACCTGAAAGCGCACAAGACAACCCTGCCATTTATGCCAAGGTAAATTAGCTAGTAACTGTCAATGATAATTAGCTAATGTTAACTAGTTATTCGAATATATTAGCCAACGTTAAGTTAACTTCAAAGGGGCAGTCGAGTGTATAGGTTGTGTCAGCTTGGATAACTAGCTAGTCATTTTCGATTGAAACCTCCCGTTTGGCTTGGCAAATGAGTTCCAAAACTTTTAGCTAGCTAACGTTGGCTAACTATGAGGTAGCATAGCTAAGTTATACTAGCTATCGATAACTAGCTAGTAAACACAATGCAGAATCGACCGCATGACATTAATCAAGAAAAAAATAAATGAATATGTGATTGGTTTACATATCCTTGTCTATTTATGCAATTGTTATTAGCACTACTTTCAACTCTCAAACTATCCGTCTAGCTAAATACTGTATGTTGGTTATCAGATTGCACAGCAATTCATATGGAGGATATGTGGTTGATTTAACTAAGGCCAGGTAGGCATAGTAGTTGTATTGTGTTATCAGATCATTTGAATCTTCAAAATCTAGACTTGATATTCTCTTATATTTTAATGATAATACTGTTAATTAAGTATTGCCTTAAAATTATTATTTACATTGAATTAATTGGAATTCAGCTGTAGGCATAGGAGACCTGTATCTTAGAGACTAATTGCATCCACAGTTTACGTACTGCAAGCTTGACTATTATGCAGTTGTAGACACAACACAAGGGGTCCCTGGGCCTGAGAAGGGATGGAAAGGAGTTTAATGTGACTATAAGATGGACTTAATTTTTAGTTTAATGTGACTAAAACTAGACTAAAATGTAATGAGACTTCGTCGACTAAAACTAGACTAAAATGTTCTGAGTTTTCGTCGACGAAAACTAGACTAAAACTAAGCAGGATAAAAATGACTAAAAGTGACTAAAACTAATATGCATTTTCGTCTAAAGACTAAGACTAAGACTAAATCTAAAATAGCTGCCAAAATTAACACTGACGCGTGCACACACACACCGGACATTCAAACATGCAAATGCACACACACCAGAGATACACACACACACACACACACATATGAAGGCACATATGCACAAGGTAAGGTCTATAACCTTCATAATGTTTAAGACGTCTTTTTTTCTAACAACTGTATGATGTAAAACATTTAGCTTAGAATTACAGAAGTTATTGGAAGAGAGAAAGAGAGAAATGGATGGAGCAGGAGCAAGAAATAAACACATTGCACTGAGAGCGACCTACACCAAACACCTTATTTTCCATTCAAACTAACAAAGTAACCTCCAATAACCTCTCCCACATACAACACACACCCACTCACACACAAAAAACACACACACGCACATCTTCACACACACACTCTGTCTGAAAGAGAAAGCCCGCTGGTGGGGATGTAAATTACTCCATAACCTACGGCTGGTGAAAGGCTCTATTCACAAGAGCAGTGGAGCGGAGTGCTCACTCACACACTCGCTTGCGAACCCTCAGTACTGTACTCAGACACTGCAGGGCCCTGTGAGGCTATTTTAAAAAGAGCCTTCAGTGAGACTGACAGACGCTTGAATAGGGAGAGCTGGAAAAAAGAGTGTGTGTCTGTGTGTTGTGTGTGTGTGTGTGTGAGTGGGTGTTTCTGTGTGTGCGCATGTGTGTGTGTGTGTGTGTGTGTGTGTGTGTGTGTGTGTGTGTGTGTGTGTGTGTGTGTGGTGTGTGTGTTGTGTGTGTGTGTGTGTGTGTGTGGAGTACACAATTCGCTGTCTTTCTGGGAAGTCGGTGACATTGTTAATGTGATAATGAACTGCCTAGCTCCAAGGAGCTGTCACCTCTCTCTATGGCTTTCTCTTTCTCTCACTCTTTCGCATGCTCTCTCTCTCTCTCTCTCTCTCTCTCTCTCTCTCTCTCTCTATGGCTTTGTAATTCTCCTTCGATTCCTCTGCTCTTTCTCTCTCTTTATTTCTTCTGGCAAAGCCTCCTGAAGAGCGTTTATTTGTATCTGTTCCTCGCTTGCTTTCTCTTCCCTGTTTTGACTATGTCCTCCCTCTTTCTGGCTCCTTCTCTGTAGGCCTACATTTACATTTTAATATTCACTTTGCACACACTTTTTGGAAAGCAACTTCTACAGACCACATAAACATTGTTTCAGTGTGCATCCAGCCTGAGAATTGAACCAATCACTAGGCTGTGTTGAGCTACAGGAACACTTGTCTATAATTCTTTTAGCTACCGTACATCCACATTTTCTGTCTATGTGATGGTGAAAGAACAGTTCCTGGAGGAAGAAGAGTCATCCTCTTTCTTTCTCCCTTCATTTCTGAATCTACCAGCTTCTCTCTCTCTTCTCTCTCTCTCTTTTCTCCATCTCTACCTGTCATTTCTTTCCTCCCTCTTCTAGTCTCTATCTTTCTCTGTCTCTCCTTGCAGCTCCCTGTCCCTCTCTTATCTCCATCCTCCTGGGCTTCACTCTTTTCCTCGCCTCCTCTTTGTCTCTTTCCTTTTTTCCCTTTCCATCTCCCTCTGTGTCACTCCTTTCCTCTCCCTCTCTTTCTCTCTTCTCTCATTTCCATCGCTTCCCCTCTCTCTCTCTCTCTCTCTCTCTCTCTCTCTCTCTCTCTCACCCTCCATGTGTGAGCTCACTGGTGGGAGCCTGGTGTTGGATCCAGCCCGGAGCAGCCTGGCTCTGGTTACCCCCAGGCCCTTCCTGCCTTCTGTCTGCTCGGTGGGCGGCTTGGGTAGAGCCACCGCCTCCTCCAGGGCACCCCCATCCAGGGCAGCAGCAGGCAGCCTGGGCTTCTACACATACAGGGCAGGACCATGGAGAAGGAGAAACACAAGGAGAAAGAGAAATGCACTTGAAAGAGCAAAACCAAATGCATTTTCAAAGACAGTATGTGGACATAATGAGAGAAGAGTAAATAAAGTGGAAAAAAGGGTAATTTGAAGAGGATGTTATTAAATACGTGCGTAGAATGTTGTTTTTGCTATTATGAACAAGGACTGTTAAAGGCAATAAAGCCAGACTAGGGACATGACACAAATTTTAATTCACAGAGCCAAGTAAATAGTCAGGAATAACAGCAAACTAATGGTGTACAGATTCCTTTTGATGTGGTTCAGAACATTCAAAAAAGTTTAATCTAGGTTTTCATATTTCTTTACATTTATGGAGGCTTCGGGGGATGTGTGAGGACACTCTGCATGACTAACTGAGAGAGACTGCGTATAAGAGAGAGAAAGAGAGAGGGAGAAGAGGACAGAGAGATTGTTTATGAGAAAGAGAAAGAGACAGGGAGAAGAAGACAAAGACAGAAAGACACAGCATATTTCCAATACCCACATGGTCTAGAGGAGAGAGACGGGTTCCAGAACCTGGCCTGGAGTCCGGCGCTTCAAAGTTCCGGGCATGCAGACTGAGGGCGACACAGATTACAATGCAATACAACAGCAGGGCTCATCCAATACAAACATATGGACTATTAAAGTAAATAAATAATGCCAGGTAGCCTAAACAGCCTAATGCAACATGATTTGATTTATTTGCTTACCCTGACAGGTACGTTTCATCCTGCACTAGTGCAGAGGGTGTGCAAATGAAAGGGTGGTGTCTAGTCTAGAGTGTGTGTGTCCTATCTGTAACAGCAGTGCTCATCTAATTCACACCATAGGAGCTGATTAAATATGTTCAAGGCCAATTGGCTGCTTTCACTGACAGGGCAGAGACGAAGGGTTGTGACCTGAAGGCAGAGAATTTCTCTTTGGGATAAATTAAGTACTTTCCTCTCCCTCTCTCTCTCTCGTTCTCTCTAAAAAAATCAATTTAGTTGCTTCTACAGACAGGGCTGGGCTGACTGACTGACCTGAAAGCAGAGGGGGGGCGACCATCGCGGGGACGTGAAGACCCCTCCCCAAACAGCTGCCGGTGTTCATCTAGTGGGGTGAAAGGTCGCTGGGTGCGTAAGGTCCGTAACGACTGTCGGGCCTCCTGCACAATCTCCGCGCTGGTCTTGTTGCTGGCACCGGGGACCCGGTAGAATGGTTTGCGGGTCTCACGCCTGCGCTCCATCCGACAAGCGTTTCAAACCAGAATGTGAGTGAGACCTTCACAGACCTGAAACACACACCATCACTCCAACCCCACCCAGGACCTGAGGAGACCCTTGCAAGTTTCAAGAGGAGGAATGAAATCAGGAGGATATATTATAAATATCAATTAATAACATATTACATTAATCACAGTGATGACACAAATAAAAGGGAATTATAAAATGGTCACATGGTTCTAATGCAACCTTCACAAGTGTTAGATAGACTGTAGTTGTAAAAGTCTGCTGAATCTCCAGGGGTGACATTTTAGTCTATTTATTTCAGCAGATTTATGTGTATTTGCAAGAATTTAGATCCACTGCATTAGCATGATGGATATTCTGGATTAGACATAGGCCATGCTCTTCATAAAATATGGCTTTTGACACCAAATGATACCACCAGTGTAGAGAAAAATGCTGGATCCAGTCTGAGAAATTTAAGCATGATGCCAAACATAGACGTTATTTCGTGTCATAACGTTATTTCAATCGACACTACTTCTTCAAATGTACTGGTCTATTTTCTGACAAGAGACAACACATGAAAACAAATGGCCTGAATGGAACAACACATGGAAAAAACGAACATTTCTCCAACAACACTTTCTAAAAAACACGTTCTTCATCACAATGTCAAAACAACTAGGACTACAGCCACCTATAACTGTGTGTTTTTTTTTTTTTAGAAAATAATGCAAAAGTGAGGTCCAACACCAGCACATTCTCAAAGTCACCAAAATGAATGTGAAACCGCAAGGTAGACTTTTTACATTATGCATGCACTTAGCTACAAAAATGCCTTCAATAACAGCATTCCCAGAAGAAAACTGCCAATGAGTTTGCTAAGCGACAAATCTTCTGAGAGAAGTTATGAGAGCCCTGCAGGGTAGCTGTGCTCACTCACAGCAGGCTCGAGCTCAGTGTGCCTGTGACCTGCGCGCGCATAGCTCGTCGCCATGGTGACCAAATGTAGCGGTTGCATGAGAGTGCTCAAGTATGACAACAAAAGTGAATGGACCTTTGCTACCAAACACGCATCCTCAAAACATATATAAAACAAACACCCAGTTTAATTGACAACTTTCCATGTCAAAAACGTATGTGTAATGGAAACATTTTATCACTTGGTGGAACGGGAGGGATGTTCTGTAGTATAACCAGTGCGAGTTCATTATTGAAAGCTAACATTACCGAAGAGCTAACCTATCTAGATAGATAGATAGATAGCTATCTAGATGGTTAGCTAACGTTGGCGTGTCAGCTAACCAGCAGTAATCGGTTTTCTAAGTAAAACAAAGTTGCTACACAAGGTCCAGTGTCGGTTCATCAACAAAAGGTAATTCACCACACGTCTTGGAATGCACTCACCTGTTGTTGTGATTAATTTCAGCTTGAAACAATGCGTCGGTTGACTAATTCCACTTTAGGTAGAATAACTGACACTCCAGCACCACCACAGTGGGTATCTCGCGCCTGGTTACCCCTTTTACAACCATGTCACATGACCCATTCCCTGGTCTTCAGCCTCGCGCTATGCTCAAGGAAGTGTGCACTGTGTCTTCTCAACTGGTGGGTTGCGACCCACTTTGGAATCATTCTGAATGGGTGTGTTCCTTCAGAACTATAATGCTTTCTGAGTGTGTGTGTTCCTTCAGAACTATAATGCTTTTTGTTGAAAATACGAACAGTAGCTTTTATTTTTAATTGGAAAAAGCGGAGTCTTCACAGTTCTCACAAGGGGAAAAGGGAGCTCTCGGAAAGAGACAGTTAAAGGAGTCCCCAAACATTTTCTTAGGAAGGCCAGATCTCTGCCAGGTTGTTTGAAAGGGCTGGAGTATCTCAGTAACAGTAAACACTACTGTGGACGACAACAGGTCACATTATATTTCATTATATATTCCAATATTTTTATATACCATTGATAGCTGGGTTAATTGACATTGCCATGGCACATTGTAAAAGTTGTATGTAAAACATAATAGAGAGGTAACTCTAATTCTTAAGCATTGCAACTATTATCATCATTCAACCATTTTAAGAAGAGAAGTGTAATTCATAAGGTTTGATAGAGTGAGGAACATTCTGAAAATGTAGGGGGAAAGTAGCCAAATGTGCATATTGAACAGTACATATTTTAGAGTTGCAAAATCTGGTATGCATGTATACAGAGACCTACAGTATATTCTGTAGGAATACAACATTTTAACAAAGAAAATAACTTAAAAAAAAAAGAAGGTCATAATCATTCATCATTAACATTAATTATTATTGTTGTCATCTTTATGATCAGATAACATACATTCACAGAAAGCATATAAGTATCTAGGCTACTCAGCTGGTGTTAATTTAATATTAGTTAACTTAAGTTACTTCAGGAAGCATCTCCGTTTGACTGTCCAGTCAATGGAATAAGGAATGGAAACATTAATGTTACCCTTGAATGAATGAATGAATGAATGAAGTTAGCAAACCAACTTGGGACAAAAATGATCAAAAATCGGTCCCTGGACGATCTTTCTCAGTCTCTGACTTAGCACCCCATTCAGTGCTGATTTGCCTACAACAAACGGTTTACTTTGATGTGCCTGCTTGCTCCATGGGATTCCATTGTTTAGCCATTTTGCGGTTGCAGGTTTTAATAATCCTTCTTTATCTACTAGGGGGGATATTGAAACCCAGGTGCTCATGATCAGCTATTTTTTTTGCTAAGAGTGTAGCCTAGCACGATAATTGAATTCAATTGAATTCAATTGATTTGATACTGAAAAAAAGGAGCTAGTGTGTTGCCATGTTGTACTTCTGCAAAGATCTCAGATTACTCTGTTTCACCGTCCAGTGACATAACTTTGACTTTGGTGTGATGGTGGTGAAGTACCAGCCCTTCTTCCCATCTTAACCATCGCCAATGCTCCCCACCCAGAATGCAGTTGGGGAAACCCTGCTACTTTCTTTTGTGTGTGGGGGGACCTCTTTTTTGCACACCTACTTTATTAGACATTCATTGTTGAGGTATTTGTTTTGCTGAATGTAGTTGTCAGTGTTTTGTCATAGAATGTAGGGGAAAAACCCTGCAAACCTAATTTAACATAGCAGGGAACATCTAATACATTTCACATGTAGTTGTCCGGCAGATGAAAATATCAGTGCTCACAATGTCCAGAGGGAAATATGCCAAATACATAAATAAATACATACATTCATTTATAATATATTGTAGCATGTAGGGGGGTAGAGTGTTTCTGCGTGTGGGGGTGTTTGATGTATGTAGTTCCTAGAATTCTGCGGGTTCCATGTTAATATTTAATTGTGTTAAAGTGTTCCATTTTAGAATGTAGGTTGTGTACCTTCTGTGTAGAAAAAAAGACTTTATCAAAGGGATAATCAATTTGAAATCCTCTGCATTTACAGAACACAGTCAATGCTTTGACCATACATCAGCTGTTAATTTAACACAACAGCAAAGTGCCATGAAGCTGCACTGAGATAATGCGATCAAGTCAAGAAAAGACGCGATCAAGTCAAGAAAAGACACACTCATCTCGGAGCTAGAAGTTGTTTACCACATGACAAAAAACGACATTGCATGCCATCAGTTTGCTAGGTTAACAGATTTTGAAAGCGATGCAGGATTATACAGACATAATGAATCAGTATTTAAAATATATGTCCATTAGTTGTTCTAAATGTCCAGAATTCTGGAATATTAACAGCCATATTTGCTGTCAAAAAAAGTCTTACGAAAACTCTGATGTCATATGATATTAAATACAGAACCTAGCCTATGCAGACCCACCACTAGTCCAATCTGATTTCTAGTCACCTATAAGATCTTTGGATGTACATGAGTTGCAGTTGGTTGCTCATGCAGTGTGACAGCAATAACAAGACAATCAGTTTTAAAAAGACAACACAGTTTGTTCATACAGTTGAAAGAATATGTTGCCATTGTCATAAAACAAACAACATAGTTGATTACAATGACAATGAACATAATACACACATAAAACATACACTTCCACGTCATGGTGGTATACCGGATCTACCGTCTTTTCAGCTTGTAGTCGTGTGCCTCGATATCTAGGGAAAACTGCTCAAACCAGAGAGGACGTCTCTGTTGGAGGTGAACTATTATTCTTATGTGAATGGTATATCTTTCAAATTTGCAAATGATGAGTAAAGCCTAGGCTAAAGGCTAAAGGCCCGCTCTGACTAAACTAATGTTGCAGTCATTTTAATAGCCAAACACGTACACACGCACAGACGCACACAGACACCCTTGGCTTGTGAAATTTACAGAAATGTTGATTTTATGATATATAGAATATAGATAGATAGATAGATAGATAGATACAAACCCACCACCCTCCTACCACCAGAAAACATATTTCATAAATCACATGAGTCATTAATTCATTCATATTTGCTCTGTGTCCTCCTAAGCAATATTGTAACCTCCCTGTAGTCAATAAGATCTTTGGATGTTCATGAGTCAGTAGTTGGTTGCTCATCTAATGTGTGAGCAATAACAAAATAATCAACAGCAGTAAAATCAACAATGTAATTTATGCACATTATGAGGATAATATTATTGGTATTTCGTCAAAACATGAGACAAAACCACATAGCAGAATACTAAGGACTGAACTTGCAGCTGTTTTCATAATACTCTTCGTGACGCCATGTTGAAACACGTAAGCTTGTAAACACATACTTAAATGTCCACTGAAAACAGCTCAAACCATCAAGCACTCCTCTGAAGATGAACTATATCAGCACAAGGGGAATAGCATAATAAGCTAATTTGAAAATGACTAATACAAACTTGCCCTCTAAAGAACATAGGCACCAATCCAATACTAAAAGATATTGTGTATAAATTACATATGACTAATTCATTCATATTTTCTCAGTGGTTCCCTAATCAATAATCTGACCTCCCTCTGGTCCTCTCTAAGATCACTGGATACGCATGAGTCAGCAGTTGGCACATTCAGTACAAGAGCATCAGAAGCAGTAAAAAAACAACAACACAATTTGTGCACATAATGGTGAGAATTTTATTGGCATTTTGTCATGAGATAAAGCCACCTAGCATATTACTAACCATTATCAACAACTATAAAAAAAGCAAAAATAATTAGAAATAACAATGCAATTTGTGCCTAGAATGGAGACATTTGTATTGCCATTTGTCATAAGATTAATGTAAGCACAAAACAGATAACTATTAACATGCAGTTTACATGGTTGACTTTTATCTCATGGTGGCACGGTGGATCAACAAACGCTTAAGCTTGTAATCATGTGCTCAAATGTCCCATGAAAACGGTTCAAATTGCAGAGGTCTCTTCTGTTGAAGATGAACTATATTGCTAATGACTAGTGGAAAATAGTGAATGCAACGTTTTCCACTTAGTAACTGAGCTGGAAACACTGTAATAACCACACACTAACACACATAAACACAAAATGCCCTTTATGAAATTTGTTAAAATTTGTATAAAAAAAAAGTATGACAGTATTTATTCATCAGATGCTTATTCATCAGGAACCAATGAGAAGACATGCTTTCCATGAGATTTAGCGTCAAGCTGTCCGCAGTCCTGGGGTAGATCAAAATAACTAAATGTATGTTTTATGTTTTACTTTTCTCCAAAAAATCTGTTGAGTTTCTGTTGTTTAGAATGCATCAAGAAGATCACTTGTAGTGTATCATGCAAGCCATTCTAGAACAGAATGTATTGTCATCACTGTAATGATCGGCAGTTGATCTTCAGTGCAACGGGTCATGCCCAGTTCTGAAGTTAGTTTCTTTTTTTTGCGTGTTCAAATTGTTTTTTTAAACCCGTAAAATCAGAATTGAATTGATAACACAACACTCTCAACACTTCCTGAAACAGTTCTTGAAAATCTTTCAATCCAGCCAGTCGGCAAATGCCGTTTTCAAAAACTGCGTCACTGGCTGGGCATTAATGCACAGAAGCTTTACCTTTTTGGCCACCATTTGAGGACCTACGAGAAAGTGACGCGGCAATAAAAAAACGAGTGAGAGACAAAATGGCGGAAGCTCCACGTTGGTATGGTACCCAATTGCCCCCGTCCCCCACAAGGTGTAGTTTTTAAACTGAGTGTGTGAGAGCGTGTGTGTGTGTGTGTCTTTCACAGACCTGATTCCTCTGTGCCCTTCCACAGTTGTTGTGCAGTCCTCCGGCTTTGCAATCTGTCCACCCGATTTCACCGTCCTGCCAATGCCCAGTGTTAGCCCCCATTTCAGACAGGACGGGCAGAGAAGGCATCAGCATGAACACACACCAGTTCTACCAGTACATACAGCCACACACACAGACACACACACACACGGGCATTTAGGGAGAAAAGCAGAGAAAGTACGAGAGACAACAGAATACAGTAGTGCACACGGTCACAGTATCCGAGGCTGTACCAGGTCAGTTTAACCCTGCAACTGCGGGTCAACCAATTCATGCAGCATCAGACTCTTGCCAGATTTGTCCACCAGACCATAAACTAAACATTCTCATTTCTTTAATTCTTCTCTTTTCCCTCTGCTCTCTCTCTATGTCTCTCCTCTCTGTATGTCTCTCTCAAAGTAAGATGTACATATATGCAGTCTTGTGCACTCTGGCTAGATTTAAATAGCTCCACAAGCTTCGTTCTCATGGATACAGGCGCCGTGATTGGTCGGGGGAAGCTGCCAGGCTTGGCCAATCAGGAGTCATCACTACGGAGCTCTTCTGCCAATGGCTGGCAGTAAAGGTTGCTGCCATTTCATTGTCACTATGGGAGGGGGGAAAGATATGGTCATGGCAGTGTGCAGGACTATCAGGAAGGGCCAGGCAATCATACACTCTTCCCAATGATATTTAACCAGTATAATGAGTGCACACGGTGGTCTGTGGCAGTAATGTACTTCACATCCTGATTCACTTAACCCGTGCGCACATTTACATGTCACACATACACAAACTCTCTCTCTCACACACATACACACACACTTACTTTGTTGCTCTTAAGTGGCCCGCTCACATCACCTGGGGTAAATTGGTTTGCTTTGCGAAGGCTCCTTAGTGGTGTGTCTCCGTAGCAACTCCTTCCTTGTGGGTATGTTTTTTTTGTTGTGTTATTGAATGGTGTGTGTGTGTGTGTGAGAGAGAGAGAGTGATAACACTTGAGTTCAGAGGCTCACCTATTATAATCATTGTCATCATTTCTCTTCCTTCCATTTCAGCTCCTCATTTTGCAGACCACCCTCATCAAAAACATGTTCCCTTGTTCATGCGCTGCTTTCCTCTGCAGTAAAAAAATCAGGGAATTTGTCAGCCTTTGCTGAATTAATCTATAGCCAAAACGACTGGCTACGTAGTTCATAGACTGCAGCAGTTTCCATTCCTGACTTGACTCGGTGACCTAATCTTGAATGTGAAATTAAGTGCACTTTGGTTGTAAAGGTAGCTGAAATCAGCACTACCATCCATACAGTATATTGTGCCACTTGTAAATAATACTTGTGGAAAAAAGGAAAGTGCTGAATGTACTGAAAATTCTCCACTGGCTCAGAACAGCATTTTTGTACTTGCTCTGTGTTGTGTAATGGGGAAACAGCTGCGTTTGTTGCTAAATTTGTCATATGAAATTGGAAGCACGAAAGTACAAGAACTGAAAATGCACTGTTACGAACCCAACTTTTGAAGAACAGGACAATGTAACATAAAAGAGTTTGGTTACAGGGGGAAATGTACGGCACTATGTAGTGTAATGGGGAAACAGCTGCGTGTGCTGCAAAACTTGTTATATGAAATAGCGTAACATTAAAGAGTTTGGTTACGGGGGAAAATGTAATGTTTAATGATAAATAATAACAAAAGGAACAGAGTGTGTTGGTTACAACTTTCTTTCTTGGGGGTGAGAGCAACTTGCTCCCGAAAAAAAAAAAACGTGAGTCTTGTTGGTCTTTGTTTCTCTACACTAACTAAAATTGGTGCCAAGACAAAAGTCAAAACTTTTACAAAGACAATTAGGTGCATACAAAGCCCCTTTAGGGAGTAGCTAACATAACCTTAATTAACAACACAAAACAGAAACTGAAGGAGTCCCCAACGCGTCTCCCTGAAGGAAGCGAGCAACAGCCATCTTTAAATGAGGTGGTTTAAGTACAGGAGTCCCAGCCCCATCACTGCACCATGCTCCACCTATAGGGAAAAGACACACACACACACACTACACTCTCTCTCTCACACTCACACACACACACACACACAGCACACCCCACCTAGAGGGAACACACACACAAGGGAGACAGAGCAGCAAACACAACCCATACTCCCCAACATTCCAGTACCAGCAACAATAAAGGGAAATGTGTGTGTGTGTGTGAGCATGCGCGAGTGAGCATTACTATATACTTGTGCATGTTTGCATTGGCGTCAGTCTGCAAGAGTGTATTTGCATCTATGTTTGCCTGTGTGTATGTCTTTGTGTGTGTGTGTGTGTGTGTGATGATATTATTCTGTGCCAATTCCACCAACTCTAGGTGTGCATGTACTCCCCATCGTAACATGCACATGAATTTTAGTTCATGCAAAAATCTTTTAGGACAGGACATGGCATTAATTGAAAAGCATAAGGTAACTTCTTAGGTTGCAAGGTTATTGGTTGTCTCACAAAATAATGACCAATTTGGGGTTTTTGATTTCCAGGGTTATGTTGATCACATTCACATCACACTGAAATAATAGATAATACTATAATACTAAATAATATTATTCAACCACTATAATGTAGTGGTTGAATAATAACACTAATTAATTTGAAGAATTTTGCTGTTGCACTGTATTAGGTGCAGTTTGTTTTCGAAATAATGCTTCTAGACCAACATACATAATTTTTAATACTTTGCACAAATCTATCATGTGTTTTTCATTTGTATTTCCAAACAATGTAAGCCAATGCAATAAAATTCACTGAAGCTGACAAACTAGATACTGAGGATGCACAGCAATAGTGTTAATTCTGTCTTTTAATCATACTGTATACATCAGCATGGAAGGTCTTGAAGCATTTGTATTTCACAGACAACAGAAACTGCTTACTGCGTCTTTAAAGGTTGAAGCTGATGGAGCGATTTTTAAGCTGCGTCTGAGTCAAGCCGGTGAGGTAAGGCAGTGAATCATGTGATTCAGGCACCTGATCAGTCCATCCTGTTGCTCCATACCCCTCTTTCTTAGTGGTGTGTGTCTGTGTGCGTTGTGCATGTGTGTTTTCTGTGTGTGTGCGTTGTTCTTGTGTGTGTGTGTGTGTCTGTGTGTGTGCGTGTGGGTTTGTGTGTGTGGTTGAATGCATGTGTGTGTGTCTGAGAGGGTCTAGCGAGCTTGTTCTGGGGGATTATTTCTCAACGCTCTATTTACCTTCAAAGACGGCCGGTCCACATTTTAGGAGAAGTCCATCAGGCAGTCGGGATTTGACTGCTGTGTTGACTTTTGTGGTGTATTGCTGAGGCTAGCAAGGGAGTGTGTGTGTGTGTGTGTGTGTGTGTGGGGGGGGGGGGTATAGGTGGGGTTTGTGGTCAGTGCAGAGACTCGGGTGTACAAAGAACTTCTCTGTTTCTGAGTGTGTGTGTGTGGGTAGGGGGTGTGCATGTGAGTGTATTTTCAAGGGAGTGGATATGCCTCTGTGTGTGTGTGCTTGTGAGTAGCTCTTTTGATGTCCTTACAATGACATGCACCGTCGTTAAAATCAATGACCGGGCACATTCTCTGAAACTTCAACTTTGAAACATTTTCCCTACAAAAAAAAACTTGCCTCGTTAGCAGTGGACAGCACATGAAGTGCACTGCATATTTTAAAGATAAAAAGCCCTTACGGAGCCAGCCTCCTCCACTGAAAGGCCTCTTTTATTTGGCCAGCCTGAGGTATGTTTGAGGAAGTTTCTGAAGAGGAACAACTGTCTGATATAGATAGACAGAGATGTTGCATCATAAATAAATCCTAAATTGACCCTATTCACGTCATTATCAGGATGCGACTCATGGTCTATTTAAACTTGGTTCGACACACTTTCTCCCTCTAATGATAATAATAAGTGTTATCATTGTGTATTAGTGTGTGGTGTCATTGATAATTACACCAATTACACTGAAACACAAATTGCTTGTACACACCAACACTTATCAGAGCACAGTTGGCTCATGTACACACACACACACACACACACACGCATGCCACTTGCTCCTCCACAGACACACTTTTTAAAAACTACACACTCTCCAGACTCCCCTCCAACCACCCCTCACACCACCACACCCACGCATGGAGTATGAGGTACGGGCACTCTAAATATAGCATGGTCTCTCATCATCCCCTGTGTGTGTGTGTGTGTGTGTTTTTGGAAGAAGGGTGAGTGGAGGGGAGGTGTGGTGGGGTGTTGTTAATGAATCAAGGACATGAATGTGCAGGACGTACACATACACACACATACACATACACATACACACTCTCTCTCAGTGGCTAGGCAGAGGTGGATGCTGGTCCTGATGAGTGTAAGAGGGTATTAATAGAGACCGGTTGTTGGTCTTGGCTCCTCATGGCCAAGCCTTCACTTCCCGTCTGTTCCTTTTCCCAACGAGAGAGGAACAGAGAGAGAGAGAGAGAGAGGAGTAAAAAGTGGTTTTGGTGGAAATATGGGGGAGAGAAGTGAGAAGGAGTGGAGGAAGGTAATAAGTGGGAGACGGAGAGAGCAAGGTGTTTTGGGTGGAAATATGGGAGAAAGTAATGTGAGAGGTACATCAAAAAGATGGCCAGGGAGAAAATGTTGAAGAAATCGAGAGAGTGTGATTGCTTTGCACGGTGACAGCAACAGGCGGATTGAGAGAGAGATGAGAAAGAAAGGAGAGAAGCTGTAGCCTGTGACTGAATGTGATTGCAATGAAAACAGAAAGAGGGAGAGAGAAAGAAAGAGGGAGAGAGAGAGCGGGAAAGACAAAGAGGGTGAGAGAGTGATGAGAGGAGAGATCAAGCAGACTGGTGCGGTTTTTTGCTTTTGTCACTCAGTGGCTCAGATGGGTCATGGGTAATAGCCAAATGACGACAGACTAGCTGGACTCATTTCCAAACAGAGCTCTGTGTGTGTGTGTGTGTGTGCATGCGTGTGTGTGTCTGTAAGAGAGAGAGAGAGTCTTTCTGTTTGTGTGTGTGTGCATTGGTGTGTGTGTGCGTATGTGGGTGGGGTTTGTGGTAATGTGTGTCTGTGTGTCTGTGTGTGTGTGTTTGTGATAGTCATCTCAAGCCAGATGGCAGTGACGACAACTCTTGTAATCACCGATCATGCGCCACGACACTACACCCGCTCTGAATACAGTAGAAGAAGAAGCAACCGCTCTGAATACAGTAGAAGAAGCTTAGATTATGACAATCTGAGATACACTCCTTTACAAAAATACTTTCATAGGAATCGTATTATACGGCACTTTTCATTTAAGACCTGTAGATTATACTTATTAGTTGCCTCTCTGTAGATGACATGTAGTCCCATCTTTCTTCTGTCCTTTATCAGGGACATATCCAGCTAAATAGATAATTGTGTTTGTTTCCTAAAGTAAGAGAGTAGTTTACACCATAGGTATATGTGCACTGTACTGTACTGTGTTTCTCTGTTCAAAGGCCCAGTACGCATGTAAAACACTTAGCTTGTTGTTTGGCCTTACTAGAGCATCAGGAAGCTCAACCAGAAAATGGGCAAAGGACCATGGAATTTCAATGAGACCGCCTCTCTATACTGGTGAAAAGAGCAGCAAAGCTATTCTATACAGCTTGCCTGCTTCTCAAGTGGAGCCAGAAAGGGCAAGGACTGAGAAGAATGTAGAAAAATAAATAATTGCCCTCTCAAAATAGCCAATTCTGACCAAATAAATGCTTTTCCTGCGGTGGCTGTTGCATTTCTAAGAAAGACTGAGTGATGTGTATGGTACATTGTGTATGCTCGCAAGCTTTCTTTCATATTTCTAGTGTCAAGCCAGCAATCGTTTGTTCAAGCAGATTGATTGATAGCTTTTTCAGAAAATGGACTACACAGCATGGAAAGGTTTTTGCTGGGAAAACATCCCTGCATGTTTGTATGGGCAGAAAAGAGACAGGCTGGGAGAGTACATATAGGCTACAATGCCAATGATTCAATGTATTGTAGGAGAAGGTACCGTAAAGACAGTGCTGCTTTGTAGCCTTCTACCTTTCAATGTGCAGTGCAACACAAGGCCATTTTACCCATAGTACCAACACGTGCTACACTTGAGCTACACTAAATGGTACAGGCCAAGAACACAGAGGATTAGTATTGATTGCACTGATGCCGTCTTTCTTGAACTGAAGGTGTTTGTTTGTTTGTTTGTCAGATGAGCTGTTGGACTCTGAACCTAAAGGCCCCGTCACACCATAACGTTCTGGTCAACGTTCTATGACGTTAGAGGAAACGTTGGTAATCGTCCATGGTCGCTGGTATAGCGCCAGAAGAGCGTTGTGTGAAAGCTGGTGAACGCTGTAATCGTCTGTGATCGGCGGAGAACGCTGGTCCGAAAATACATTTTTGAACATGCACAAAAGTTCTCATGGAGACCAGCGTTCTTCAACATTTAATTTAAACACTGGAGAACGTTCGTGGAACGTTTTATTAACGTTGCACGCGTTTGGCTATCGTAGTCAGTCGTTACCCTAGCGTTACTTGGTTGTTATTAATCGTTTGCCTTGCAGTGCAGTTTTTTCACCAAGGGAAGATCTTGATTTTATCATGTCCCTTCTACAATTAATATGCTATTAACCATACGTGATCAACAAACGCAACTTACATCATTGCAAACGTTATTCTGTGCACTGTAAATCTACATATTCCATGCTATCATGTCATGCAAGGTCATTGCATAATCTAGCGAAAAGCGGAGTGGAGGGTATATATGCTTGCTTGAGCCCAGCATGAAGTAGATGTACTGAACTTGAACATAGCTGAACACTGTTATAGCTGGTGCTGTTCTGTGGCAGATGGATATGATATGAAGACTCTTGTGACATGGGCAATGTGTGTGGATGTGTTGATGTTTTCTAATAATAAACATTGAGAAGTGCAAATTCAGTGTCAAATTTAAATCATTTATTTTAATAACATAAAACCCCAGGAATAACGCCCGTTATTTCGTAAATCACAGTAATAATAACAGTAAATCTTCGTCCGAAGACATTGCTAGTGAAAGAGGCTTTGTATTCTTCTTACTTGCAGCACCGCTAGTAGCAGAAGCCCCCCTCACACCTTTTAGTCGTCTTGGCGGCATGATGTTCACTGTTCAGATCAACTGAATCCACTATGATTTTCCAGCGTTTTATACCCGTTTGACCATAAAACCAACACGCCAGCAAAACGCTATTCTGTCATTATTCACACGTTAATCATACGCTCAACACGCTTGTCTAAGGTTGACTTATCATTCGTCGTGCGCCAGTGACACGTCAGCACACGTTTGTGTTGTGTAATGTTACACGCTCCTCATGCGTCAGTCCCACGCTAGTCATGCGTCAGTCCTACGCTATTCTGTCGTTAGTTACACGCCAGATGTGTCCACCTCGCCCTAGAACGCTCGAAATTGAACGATTAGAAAGTTCAGAGAACGTTGACCAGAACGTTATGGTGTGACGGGGCCTTAACACTGGGGCATGCTATTAGGTTAAGCCAGGCGTCTATTGTGAATACTGGACTAGACCTACAAGATGAGCAGAGCTCAAGGATTTTAAATAAGGCATGAGGCTCTAACATAGTACACTGCATATTTTTTATTTAGCCCATGCAATAATTATTACTTGCCGTCACCCAGGTTTTACGATTTCATTCAGACCATACCTACCATATGGGCTACATTTTCTTTGCAATTGCTCATTGCTGATTCTGTGTTTTCTATTCACAGTTGTAGTCAGACCAGACCTTTACATGTTTATTGCCCTGATTCATTTGAAAGATCCTGGCCTTGATGGTTTCCCAGGCCTTCAGTCGGACCATTTTTATTCATGTTCTGCATGAAATGGGACTGAATGTGAGGCCATTATCAAAGACATTTGAAGGGCAGCACACAAGGATGATTACTCAATTGCCTTTTCTAACAGAAGCGCCCCTCACACAGCTCTTTTCAAATGACTTTATCGCTGAGAGCAGTGGTTTGAGCTGTAGTTAAAGCTCCATTAAATTCTGAATCATTTCACATCATTACTGAAGATTACCTCTGCTAGACTTTTAACTTGAACACCTGCCAACCTCCTGCTGAGGGGTTTTAACACCACACTCTCTCACACTCCAACAAGATATCAGCCAAAAACGGAACAGACCTGGACCTAACGTCGCCTTGCTAATTAGTGGTGTTCTCCCCCTCTCAGTACGTTCGTGTTCATCAAACCAGTTTGTGTCTGATAAAAAAACTCTTACCTACAGTACTTTACCTTCTGTAGTTCAAGTGGCCAAATAGAACACATAAAGCCCTCATTGATAATACTGAAAGCTCCTTCTCCATGTTATTCCTCATACTTCAACTCTCAATCACAAAATCGTGTTCAAATGAACATGACAACATATAAAAGCCTCTTCCATGTTTTGTTTGTTTTGGTCTTCTACGCCATCCTATGCTATTTTGCTCCTTTGCTGATCAGACCCATTTGCATGATGTAAATGTACTGGTCAGAGTCCACCCAATGTGAACCATACCATACAGCAAAACACAACACCCTCCGTCCTCCATCTGAATGTTTGTGTCATTATGCTTTCACTTAGCCTGACGATGTCATACTCATAATTCTAGTCAGAATATTCCCAACCAAAAAATGTGTGGGCGGGGCTAAGTTCGGTCTGGTATCCAGGCTAGCTTTCACTCCCTACTGACTTAAAATCCACTTTAAAATATGTGTGTATGTTTTCATAACATTTATCACAGCACATTTAGAAGATGCTACTGATGATATCATCTACTGTACTAGCCTACAGGACACTCACCAGAATGTGTGGTTGCTGTGCCCATGCTGTCCCTGTCCCTGTTTTTCATCCTGGTACGTGTACATAAAATGTTTATATTTGTGTCCAGTCGAGTAAAACTGTTACAGCTCATTTAATAGATGCATTTATCCAAATCTACTTATGCATGCACTAATAGCACAGGTAACTCACTAGAATGTGTGGATGCTGTGCACATGTTTTAGTTCTCAATCATTGTTCATGTAAGTTAGAATAGGACACCCCAAAATAAGGGACGGATGTACTAACATGTTAGCACCCATTTTAGGCGTAATTTCATTGCATCGTGTGCCTAAAAACATGGCACATGTACAAACAGACTGCACATGGATAAAACCGCATTCTGCCTGCCACAGGAGCACAGAACGTCAAGTTGCGCTTTTCTGACTTTTGCATAAGCATTTGTAGGAGGGGCCGAGGGAAAAGTGGGAGTTTTGGGCAGAATTATGGGATTTGAAGTGCGAGGTGTGACTGATTACATATTCGGTTGTATCTATGAAAATTGCCGGGACAGCGCATATCTGTTTTACATGTGGCATATAGCGGTGAGGTTGCTGTACTGCAACCAGCTGAATACCTTTCCCTTTACAAGTGTGTGCTATGCGAAAAGCCCTACCTTGAGCCAGGGTTTTAGTTTGGCTGTTCTGGGCAACTGTAGAAACATGGCGGACTCCCTGGAAGAGGACCTGCTACCTATGTAGATACAAAGGGCTCATTCTAAGCTAACGAAAACACAACGACTAATGAAAACATAATTATGAATACTATATTCCATTTCTACTAATAAATCCACTAATAACTATACACTTTAAAAATAGGTGTTTATCCAGATTGTGTGTTAGGTGTGTGAATATGAGAAACTTCCAGAAACAATGGAAACAGTATTCTGAGCACTTCATAATTTGTATGAATTTTAAAAGCAACCTTTACTTTTTTTTGCCTTTTTATGTTTTACCATCACTTTCTCACGTCATCCTCTATATCTATACATGCCTGCTACGCGCACAAATATTCCAGGTCTTTTTTTTTATTATTAACTAAGAACACCTTAGTATTATATCTCTTATTAGCATGTCGATCTGTTTCCTGATCGCTAAAGTTTTGATTCCTTTTAATGTCGATCGGCGGTGTCATTATTCCATTGAATTGCGTTAATGCGTTAATTACGCAATCTGCCGCAGGTTTAGTACATTCAACGTAAAATTAAAATGCAGACTGGCCAAATTTTTGTGAAAGTGATCTGGGTTGCCCTGTACCCCCCTGGGGCTGCGGTGATTCACCTTTTTATTGTAAGAGGTCAGTGGAGAAAGGAGAGGAGAGGAGAAGAAGGGAAAGGAGAGGAGAAGAGGAGAGGAGAGGAGAAGAGGAGAGGGGGGGGGGAGGGGAGGGGAGAGGGGAGGAGAAGAGGAGAGGAGAGGAGAGGAGAGGAGAAGAGGAGAGGGGGGGGGGAGAGGGGAGGGGAGAGGGGAGGAGGGCACCAGGATGAAAGGCCATGGTGGAGTTTTAACGTATCTCTTTTGTTCCTGACTTTTAGTCATGGACTGTCACACAACACCTTCAACACAGGGTTAGGGTTAGAGTGCAGCGGGAGTATCGCTCACTCGTGCACACACACACACACACACACACACATAAATGCACGTACACTTGCATACTCACACACAAGCGCACACACTCACACACAGAAATGCACATATCCATATGAATTTGCATGTGCACTCGCATATACACACACTCGTACACACACATAGACAGGGAATTGTTTGTAATCCATCACAGCTCACCCACTCTGCAAGGCTTAAATAATGCACACACACACACACACACACACACACACACACATGCATCGAGTCACACATAGTAATACACTCTAATGTGAAGGTGGAGAAGCACACTAATTTCAACAATCTCTCTTGATCCTTTTCTGAGAACACACACTCATGTGCATTAATAGCCTCTGCCTTTGTAGATATTGTCAATAAATATGGTGTGAGAATTCATTTTGTGACAAACAATAGCCTCTCTCTCCCTCCCTCTCTCTATCTGTATCCCCTACTCTCTCTCCCTCCTTCCCTCTCTCTATCCCCATCCCTCTCTCTCTCTCTCTCTTTCTTCCTTTCTTTCTCTCATCTCGTCTCTCCTCTCCTGTCTCTAATTGTGCATGGTCTAATGATTGATGTGACTGATCCCCCTGCCCCATGTTGCCATTCCCTTAAGGATGAGCTCTCACATACATACACACAGAGTAATTCACACACACACACACACACACACACACACACACACACACACACACACACACACACTAACACACACACACTAACACACACACACTAACACACACACACACACACACACACACACACAGTGCCTTGGCCTGGGGGCGTTCCTTACTCATGTTCATGTCCCTGCTTCTCCAGCTCCCTTTATGGCCCAAATGTATAGCTTCCCAAGACCCAGAGGAATAGTGTGTGTGTGTGTCTGCATGTGAGAGTGTGTGTGTGTGTGTGTGTGTGTGTGTGTGTGTGTGTGTGTGTGTGATAAGCACTAATAAATCATTGCTGGGCTCATTTCTCCCTCTGTCTGGGCGTACCAGCAGGGAGGAAGCTTATTTACTGCAGATTACACTGCAAACTCTCAACCAGCCACCATCTCTAATACACACACACACACACACACACACACACACACACACACACACACACACACACACACACATACAGTATGTATGCAACCTACAGAAAACATACACACAAACATTTAAATATAGGCAGAGTTGGAGGGGCCCAGAGAGAGATACAAAAGAGAAAAGGACGGTTAAAGATGACAAAGATGGATAGAACCTTCAAACGGAGAGAAGAAAAACAGTGAAAATGATGCAATTGGGAGGTAGAGATGGAGCGATGATAAGCCAAAGAAGGATGGGATAGAGAGGGAAAAGAAAGGAGGGAAGACTGGATGAATGAAAGGCTGGTGGAGAGAAAGAGAGAGAGAGAGAGGTCTAAAAAACAAAAAGGGATGAATATGATGGAGGCTCATGTGTAATGTGAAAGGCTTTTAACTCACCAGGATAAAAGGAACAGCTGAGCATAGAGGGAAGAAAAGAGAAGGAGGGTGTAAAGGTTTTTGCCTGATGGCTTTAATGGTTTTAAGTGCAGGTCGTAATTCTTACACAGACACAGACACATACACACACACACACACACACACACACACACACACACACACACACACACACACACACACACATACAGTCCTTCATTCTCTCACACAGTGGAGGCTTTATGTCCTTAATGTCTTTGTGTGTGCTGCCCTGTGGCTAGCAAAGCGAGTTGTGTGTGTGTGTGTGTGTAAGAGAGAGAGAGAGAGAGTCTTTGTATTGTGTGTATTAGACAGTGGGAGAGAGAGTCTATGTGTGTGTGTATATGTGTGTGTGTGTGTGTGTGTGTGCACGCATGCCTGCGTGTCAGATGAAAGTATGAGGACCATGACCTTGAGGCTCTGTGATTCAGTCCATTCAAGGTGGATTGTTGAATCTTTCCTTCTCTTTGTCATTCTCTGTATTCGTCAGCCTGTCTCTTCCCTTCCCATGTTCCATTTCTCCATGTTCACTCGGTCCATTTATTATCCATCCTGTGTCTGGATCTGTGATTCTCTCACTAATTCATTTATTTGAGGAAACTAATATACGTGTGAGAAGTGATAGTTAATGAGTCCACAGTTTTGGGCATATGGGTTATTTGTGTTGTTGTTATATTCAGGTGGTTGCACTGAAAGATGGATTTAAACAGAGGCTTAAACAGTTCTCCTCACACACAAACACACACACCTCATAGAACCTTCTCTTTCATTATTATTCATTAAGCAGGTTGTGTTTTTCTTAATCCTGTTCACGCATTTTCATAATAAACTTTTGCTATCTGTCCCTGCTTATCTGTTATGACCACTGTAGCTTTTCCCCCTGTGTGTGCACATGAGAGTGTATCAGTGTATAAACGTACACGTAAATGTAGCTGTCGTAGCGTCTGCGGGAGCATACTTTCCCCCTAACATGGTCTGAGGAGAGCTCACACGGCTTTAGCTCAGGTTTAGTTTCCATCAGCCCACGGCTTACAGACCACATGGCCCAAGGAGAGTGAGAGAGTGAGGGAGGAGAGAAGAGGGGGAGGGGAGAGAGTGAGAGAGTGAGAGAGGAGGGAGCGAGGGAGGAGGGGGAGGGGTGGGGAAAAGAGCAGTAGGGGGTGGGGACAGTCATAGAAGGAGATAACAGAGACGGTTTGAGCTGGAGTGACAGGGACAAGTGTCCATCAGGTTCCTGTAGTGTAGTGGTTATCACGTTCGCCTAACACGCGAAAGGTCCTCAGTTCGAAACTGGGCAGGAACATGGGCTGTGTTTTCCTGATGGCTCACAGTCACCACAGTAAACTCATACCTCTAAATAAGCCCTTGGCAAACAGGCTGGAACGCAATTAACTCTGATCTACTGAATCTTCAGCACATAACTACATGTGTTCCTGTAGTTCAACTACTGGAGCAAGGTCCTAAGAACACCAGGGTGATGGGTTCAAGACCCAGGAGGCACACATACTGATATAACTTACTGAAGTAAGTACTACAGCATAAGTGATGCTATATCTTACAGTATGTACAGTGTTATTGACAGTGGAGAGCAACATATACAGATTGTTATATATGTATAATATATTAAATATGATAATCGCAGGTTATCACTACCACTGGTTATCCTGTATGTTCAAAAAAACACTAATTAATTCGTTTTGTGTAACTAGTGCTTTAGTACACGCCATACTAGTAAAGACAAATCTAGAGACAGCTGTCACTGAGATAGAAGAGAGAGAAAGATTGATTGTGTGTGGAGAGAAGAAAGGTGAGAGGTGGAAAAAGTGAGAGAGAGAAAATATCCATGAGCTCAACAGCAGAGAGAGGGAGAGAGAGGGGTGAGGGGGGAGAGAGGGAGAGGGAGAGAGAGAGAGGTGAGGGGGGAGGAGATAGAGAGGGAGAGAGAGAGAGGTGAGGGGGGAGGAGAGAGAGAGAGGTGAGGGGGAGGAGAGAGAGGTGAGGGGAAGAGAGGGAGAGAGAGAGGGGGAGATAGAGAGGTGAAGGGGAGAGAGGTGAGGGGGAGAGAGAGGTAAGGTGGGAGGAGGTGAGGGGGGAGAGAGAGAGGTGAGGGGGAGAGAGGGAGAGAGAGACGGGGTGAGGGGAGAGGTGAGGGAGAGAGAGAGGCGAGGGGAAGAGAGGGAGAGAGAGAGGGGGAGAGAAGTGAGGGGAGGGGGAGAGAAGTGAGGGGAGAGAGAGAGAGGTGAGGGGAGAGAGAGAGGTGAGGGGGAGAGAGAGAGGTGAGGGGGAGAGAGGGACAGAGAGAGAGGTGAGGGGAGAGAGGGAGAGAGAGACGGGGTGAGGGGAGAGGTGAGGGAGAGAGAGAGGTGAGGGGAAGAGAGGGAGAGAGAGAGGGGGAGAGAAGTGAGGGGAGGGGGAGAGAAGTGAGGGGAGAGAGAGAGGTGAGGGGGAGAGAGAGAGGTGAGGGGGAGAGAGGGACAGAGAGAGAGGTGAGGGGGAGAGAGAGAGGTGAGGGGGAGAGAGAGGTGAGGGGGAGAGAGAGAGGTGAGGTGGGAGGAGGTGAGAAAAAGAGATAAACATAGCAGGATGAAAGGAAATGTGTGAGTAGGTGGAGGTGTGTGTGTGAGTGTGAGTGTGATAAACACTGAACAAATGATTATCCTTTTCTTGGATTACAGGTTTGACAGATGTTAGTTCTCTCTGTCTCTTTCTTTGTGTGTGTGTGTGTATGTGTTTGAATGTCTGTGTATGAGCGAGAGAGCGATGGGAATAGAGGATGTGTTGGAGAGTAAGGCTGGTTGTGGTAGCTCTTCACTCGCCTCTGTTTAAATTGGCACCCAATCTGAATAAGGGTGTGAGGGGAAGCAGAGGGATAATCACTTAGTGGGTGTCTGTATGTCTTTGAGCATTTTAGTGTGTGTGTGTGTGTGTGTGTGTGTGTGTGTGTGTGTGTTATGTGCAGACTGGGTGGGATCATGTTTCCTTTCTAATAACCGCAAGAGCAGAGACTCACACTGGCCCACTGCCAAATGACAGCGATGACATCATCCTCTGCAGTGTGCACGCACACGCGCACACACACACACACACACACACACACAAGCAAGCAAATGCGCACAATTGCCTCTAAACAAATATGCAAATGGACACAGTTGTTTCTAAACTGGCTCCAATATGCAGTCAATCAATATACATATTAGCTATATTATTCCTAATATTACAACTATTATTACCTACATATGCACAGGACCACCTCTACTTTTACCCTTTGTTTCACAATATCATACAGCTTGCATAACATGCGATGTTCTAGACCTTGCCTATCAATTTTCTTCCTCAGCCATACCTTGAGCGCAAGCATACAATGGACTACATCTCCCAGTAATCAATGATCAGAACTTCCGGGTCGACCAGAGAAGGTTAAAAGACGCTGATTTGCTGAGCAGTGTTTGAAGCTAGCGTTGGGATTTGTTTTGCTGCTGACCACTTTAATAATTCAGTTAGCAAACATTATTACAATCTTATGGAAGCTCTGAAACACCGGACGCGTTATGGACCCCCTGTCCCATGGAAAGAAACTTATAGAAAGGTAGATTCACATTATTTCAGCCCAGTGTAAGTCAGTCAATTGTGCTAAGATAGCTGTGAAAAGACGAAATACTGATGTCAAACTTTCGATACGTGGCCCTTATTTTGTTTACCTGACTAGTTACTCAACATTGTATTTAATTAGGGCATTTAGTAGCCAAACACTAACATGACTGTACACTCATGTTTTGTTTTTAAGCAGTTTCTTCGCTATGAAGTGATGTTAACGTTATATGCAAGTTAGCAACATGTCATTAGAGTCATCTGCCCTCCACGCCTGCCTGTAATGCTATGTTAATGTTTAAAGGTATTTTTGTTCCTCCAGCGTTGTTTTGAGAGGCTTAAGACAGGTAGGTCTCGGTTGTTGGAGAGGTACCGCCAGGCTGGAGACAGCGATGGCACTGGAAAAGGCTCCATGGTCGAAGAGATTATGCAGGAGGAGTGGAGTACCCTGCAGTCCTCCGAAGGCAGATTAGCATCGCCATGGAACAACGTTGGCAGAGACGTACGTATTTAGAAGAGCCAGCCAACTATATTAGGTTTATGGTAAAGGTTTGAAATGCTAAAAACTAAACTTACATTCTTCTTGTTGGTGCAGTTGTTTGGAGCCGTACACCAAGACGATGAGTTTTCAGTCCTTCAAGAAATTCAACAAGAGCTTCTAGCCGAAGGTTGGCGTGTGTCCAGTAACATTTGACATACTATTGTCACTCAATTGTTTGGTGGTATCGCGACAATATTGGTAAACCATTTTGTAATGGCCATTTCTTTCTCACCGCCAGAGCTTGCCATTCTGGAGGATTACCACAGGAACATGCAGTTTGAGGAGCAGGCCTTGAATGCGCTGGTGGAGGGAATGGAAGACTGTGGTCTCATCATCTGTCCAGTCTGTTTCGCGTGAGTACAATTTAACAACAGTTAAACCAGGAAGCAGCTGGAGTCGAGACATCCATGGTAAAATATGATCTCAATGTGGCTTTGAACAGTTACATCATCAATGGCAACCCAAAATACCTCCTGGAGGCAGTACTCTGAAAGTCGTGGTTGATGTCTTAAAAACTGTGCTAACAGTACAGTACCGTCCTACCAAAATAAGACTGTATGTTAAGCCATTTTGGTGTTTGATTTCAAAATGGTTTGAGACCACATTTTCAACTACAAGGGCACTCTTAGAGCACAGGCCTCCGCCAAGGCCAAACGTCTTATCTCAGTGTTGACGAAAGTGAAAAATAATTTCTGGATCCGGCCCAAAATGAAATGGGTACTTCCTTTACCCATGCTACACCCCTCCACCAAGTTTCATGGAAATCGGCCTGGAAGTTTTTGCAAAATGCTGCAGACAAACCCAAAGCGAAAACATAACCTCCTTTGTGGAAGTAACAAGCCACTCATGGAAGGCATGTGGATGGGAATGAGCCAGGTCTTGACATATAAGGCAAACTGTCATTTTGATATAAAGTTAAAGGTCAAGTCATTAACCCATTACCCACTAGGGACAAGATGGTCCCACACTGGCACGCTGCATCCCATGGCCTCTGTGTGGCACGATGCCAGCCATCTTCCACCTTCCTGCCATTATGTCTCAGTGTCCTGACTTTTTTTCCTGACTTTCTGGTTTGTGTTTTAATTTCAGAAACAATATGACGGTGACCAGCCATTTTATCTCTTGCCCGTGTGGCTTGTACATCAACACACTGGTATGTCTCTGCATCCGTTTGGTGCTTCAGACTTAAACAAGCTTTGAAATGTTGCGAGATGTTGAGTACATGGACGTACTCAGTGTATGCCTGTGGTGTAGTGAAGGGTCTGACCCATATGCCAAAAGATAAACATAAACCTAATATCTCTGACAGTTATGTTCCAGTTTGTTTGTTTGTTTATAAGAAACTTGTTTCCATTTCCTTAAGGTGTTTATGGTGTTGTGCATGTCCTAACCTAGGGTAGGAACGTGAGCCCTGCGGTGTTGAGGACTCTCCTGGAGCAGCATGTCACCCACCACACGGACACAGAGTGTCCCCACAACCCCGTCTTCTCCATGGTGATCAACATGGACAGCTCCTCCAGCCTTATGGCCAGCTGTGGGGTCAGTGAGAAGGCCCTATCAGTGTTTGAGATGGGGTTTTTTTGGGGGGGGGGGGGGGGGGGGTTTAGCAGGTAGGGGGACGAGACGTTTCTCTAAACACTGAAATGGATGAATATTAACTATGTGCAAATGTCCATGTTGTGTTTTATTCCTAATGCTCAACAGTTGCAATGAATATATGAATATATTGATTTGTGAAGTGCCTTCATAGTCTGGGGAGACATTAATGACGAAATGGTTAGGTAACGAACGTGTGTGTGGTAGGTGTTGGTGTAAAAATTATATTCACCCTTAAGAGTTTTTTTTTTTTTTTTTTTTTTTTGTCTCTCTCTACAGGCCTGTGATTACCTGTCTGTTGTTCTCTGAACACGTCCTCTGAGCTCGCTCCATTTTAAGGGGTGTCTGCATTTTTAAAACGATTCACTTTCTGTGAAATAATAATGGTTTGATTCTTTGAAAAGCACTACACAATGTAGACAACAGAACCCGGGGACGCACAGAATGGAAATGTGATGTCAGGTCTTTGTTGGAGCTTCACTGTGGTGGAGCTGTTGTGTTTTTTTTTGGGGGGGGCCTATTCTGTGAATGGGCCTGTAGTATAGCAACACATCTGAGCCATGTGCCTAAAGATATGCTTCAGCCTAATCTCTCTTCAACGCTGTGTTTCTGTTCAATCATGCCAACCTCAGCTGCTTCCATTTACATTTTAGTTCAAATAATATACGTCAATAATGATGGCCACGCTTATTTATCTGTATGTTTGTACTTTTAAAGACATAATAAAGCTATTATTTTGACTAAGTGACTGGTGTGGATGTATGATTAGTCTGATGGGTAAAAATTTCAGTGGGTCAACTGAGGCACTGGTGTTCTGTGAAACACTGGTACTGTGCATGTGATGTCAGGTAATGCCTCCCGACAGTGCTATTCTCTTAAATGCAGTATTGTTTTTTTTAAAGTAAACCCATTGAAGTGCATGCAATTCGTTCCATTTTTCAAGTACTGTTACACTCTATCTGAAACTTGCTTACATTGTCTGTACGCCAGGATTTGTGCAGGGCAGTTTGCACTTCTGTCTGTATATATGCCATAGTCACGGTGACACAAATTAACACGTTCAAAATTGGCACAAGCTATGAGTAACTGGCCACATTTCTTGTTATACAACCTCAATATTTGGCCAGAATGTGAAACACATGAACTGTGTTCTAAAGTTAAACGTTATGTTGACATTTGCCTAATCATACAGTAGAAAGGACAGACCTGTTTTGCCAGTGGTACAGCCCATAGACATATATATGTATACTATGTCTATGGTACAGCCCCTCCCAGTGTTGTCTGAAGAGTTTCTGAGTGAGACTGAAAAAGCTTGGAGCCGCATATGTGTTTGTATGGAGAGGAGCAAGCCCTTGCATCTGAGTTGGAGAGGGAGTGCTCGTGTGTGTGTGAGATGGACAGTGATGGGGTCGGGGGGGGTGTGCATTAGCTGTAAATGTGGACTTTGGTCAACAGTTGTCAAACTGAGGTCCTCAATGTGTCAACCACACAGTCTCGCACAGTACACACTCCAAGTCGTTATACGGCTATTATGTAGTCCACTGTACAGCAAGCTCCGCTGACCCGAGTGGTATTTACATTACAACATAAGCCAGTGCTTATCTACACACACAGAGTTATAGGATAACCAGCTTTCCTATGACTTTTCTTTTTTCACTTAAGTTAACACCTGTTGCACATGCAACCTTTACACTTTCAGGACTTTTTAGGGCAAGTAATTCCAGAATTGTATCGTGAAGATCTAGAATCTAACTGACCAACATTTAAAAAGATCTCATGAGTTAATTGTTACATTGTAAAATGGAACCTTCAGTTAAGAGCATTCTAATCATGCATTTGTTATCATACTCTTCCTTCTTTGGTCTGGAACTATAAAAGCTGATCAACTACACCTGTTCAAACTACGCTTGCTTTTGATTTGTAGTATGTCTTCTATAAATCCAAGTGCTTTCATTAACGTGAGATTTTCCGTTGTGTAATGGTGTGTACCGAATGTTCTGGTTTGGAAGTGAGTTCTGTGTGTCTTCTGAGTCAGACAGATTGGATGGATTATTTCTTGACAAACTTGACATTGGCTTTGGGTCCAGTCTTTTTTTAATTTTATTTGTTATGGACATGAAGTGATAAGTGATAACAGGTTGTTCTGTAAGGTGACCCTGGGAGATCACTTCCCCCCTGCATCAACCTCCCCAACTGTGTCAACATATAATGTGAACACGCCCCAACTTAACCACACAGACAGAAACTCAGCCAGGTATTAGCATGGCTGGAGCTTGCCTGAGGAGTTATGCAACAGTGTTGACCTTTCGGCTGGAAAAAGATGCCCTGGATTTGGCATTGAAGAGGTGTGTGTGTGGATTCTAGGCCTCCCTGGTGGTCCCATGGGTGCCGTCCAGCAGTGATATTTGATCTGTCTTGAGCTGTTTGGTGCGTCTCTTCTTAAGTGCATAGATCTATCCTATAGGAGTTATACTAGATGTCTGTCTAAGTGTGTTTATGCAATGAGCTGCATAAGCCTGTAAGCTTCATGGGTAAGTTCATATTTCTCTTGTCTAGTGTCACACACACACACACACACACACAATTTCCACACAAATGCACACTTTGACATAATGTACACACACAAACATATCCCTGTATGCACATGGACACACCATGTTCACAAACATCCACAGAACATCCACACACAAACACACATACACACACACACACAACTTGTGACTGTGTTCAGTCAAAGTGTACTCCTTGTGATCAGCGTGTCTTGGCAAGCACCTGACACCTCCATGTGTATTTAGAGCTGGGTGAGTCAGTGAAACTGTGTGCGTGTAGGGATTTCTGTAAGGCATTCATCACACATGCACAGACACCCAATCCCATTACTACTGCACTTACAAATCAATCTCAATTATTATCATTTATTATTGTTGTTGTTGATTATTGCTGGTGTGAACCCAAATCACTAAAATCACACAACAAATGACACAAGAAATTTGTTTTCATAAACACACACAAAATATTGAGATGTGCCTGCATCTAAGCACTTGGACCACGCACAGCCTCAGACTCCGGTAATAGGCAGGACAGGAGGCGGTGCTGAGCTTCACCAAGCTTTATTTACATGCGCACCATTTCTCATACAAACTAGATTACAATTGAAAACGGAGTACACAGGTGAAATACCCACTAACATCAAATACAGAAGCCATACTACCACTGGGGGTGGGGGTTGAGAGGTCAAGGACAAAAGGTCAAGTGTCAGGTGTGGACAAGAGAGTCATCTTGCTCTGAAATCATCAGTGTGTGGTGCTGGACAGGACGCCTACATGGAGTTAAGACCGGACCAAAAGGTGGACCATCCTGCTGATCCATGCTAGCTAGGATGGATCCGGCTAAATCCCACCACCACCACCACCACCACCCCTCCCTTTCTATGGGAGACTACTGAAATGTGTCTTTGTAGATATTTAGGGGAACGAGAACTCACCCACAAAACAGGGTTATCTGACTCGCTCGAGAGAGAGGAGAGACTTCCTCTCACCTGCGGGTACAATTGATTGGCACTGGTTTGGTTGCTGTGGTGGCACCACCTTAGTAAGGGCCCTTTCACTTGAGGCTGACACGACAAAGCCTCTATGTCCGGTTCCTGTATCAAACGCTGTGACAGAGTGCCATCACTACGGTTGAGTGCGGTTAATCTGACTACCAATGAGCCTGGCTCTTTGGTGTTGTGGTCAGGCTGCAGGTTTGATACCCCGTAGACCTGGGTTCAAAAGCTGGGTGGAGAAACTGCTCTCTCCCCTTTCCTACAAACGCTTTTTTACTTTCATGCTTCCCTTGGCCCTCTTCTCTATGCTGTGTAGCTCTGGGTCTCTGCCCTGGTACCTCAGTGAATGCACACACCACAGTGTGCAAGCCTGGATTGGGTTGGGGTTGAGGAGGACATGATGTGGCGGGACTGGGCAGGAATATCTCATATATTGTCTCCCCAGATTCTTTACTTTCGTCTGGTTTCATATATACTCCATAAAAACCTCCAGTGCAAAAAGTTGCGGCTCTTCAAATAGGAGAAAACTCAATTAATGAAATTGAGAGGAAACGTGTGTGTGATCCCACAATATCCACACGTGTGTGTACTTATGTGTGAGTATGCGTGTATGTGTGTGTGTGACAAAAGTGAGATGAATGGGCATACCCGGATGACATTTAACTCCAAAACAGAGACATATATTATCTGGCGGGTGCTCATGCTGCAGTCAGGCGTTGCTAGGAGACATTCTCACAACAAGCCATGCGGGACAGCCCACTTCCTGTTCCTGCTTAGCGAGACATGAGTTCATAAGTTCTGTTCAGGGTTATAGTCAGTCACTAGGTAGAGTGTTCCTGCTACATTTTGTTGGCTGCTCTAAGCAACTATGAGTTCACTGGGAACATTTGCTTTTATCTCAACTGTAAATTTGAGATTTGTTTTATAGATACGCTTGCTTGTTTTTTAGTGGTCCACTGATGTTTACTGCTTTGTGCGTAAGTGTAGCTTGGAGCAAAAAAACACACTAGAAACATGAAACATTCAACACAGCACTGTTTTAGTTCTAAAACACCAACGGAACAGTGTTGTTTGTGGTCTAGAAAAGCACCCATTACCAGCTGGGCCTGAGGGGCTTAAACCTGCAACACTAAACCCATCCCAGATCCCATCAATAGACAAATATGACGCACCATCCATCCACACAACACGCCAACCTTTGCAGGTGAGCTGGCTTAACCACCAAGTAACTACACTGAGAAAAGCAGAAGATAACAGGTATATATTCATACATGTATTTGACAAGATGCATATGCATATTTACACACATGCATACATGGATGTATGCAGTACCAAGAATCACTTCCCAACTGAGCACAGGGAAGGGTTAAAAAACAAAAAGGAAATGAAACAAAACTAAACAAAAGAAGGATGTTGTGTGAAAGTTGTCCCAGAATATTCTGTGTTGTTTTGACTGGAGAGCATATCAAAGAGAGAAAAATGACAAATTAAGCCTGGAAAAGCAGAAACAGCAACAAAACAAAAGTAGAAGTAAAGTCCAGGATGTTTTTTTTCTTCTCTTTCTTCCAAATGATTGTGGCACACGGCTGAATAATCACAGCACCAAAATATTCATTTTTCTTTTCAGTTTTTTTTTCATAAAGTAATTCTGTACAACCAGATTGCAGAAAGATCGAGATGGCGTCAAGATGTTGCTGTGGTGACGCCCTTCTCCCCTGAGCACTTATGATGGAGTTGCATATTGGATTAAGTCCCTCATCTCCACTATGTGTGTTTGTGTGTGTGTGTGTGTATGCGTGTGAATGTTGTGTATGATTGGGGTGTAAGCAGTAGCGGACCGTCAGGGCCTACAAGACCTTTTCTAAAGGCCTAGCAATTTTCAAAATGAGGAAAGAGGTATTTTACTTTACTGTTAATCATCTCTGTGCATCTGCCCGTTTCACTAATCACTTCCTTCTCTCATTACATCCAAGTATGTGATTCAAGAAGGGGAGAGTCGTTCTCTGTGAAGCGTGAGCCTGATCTCCGCCCTCCAAAGCCTTCACTGAGTCCTCAGAAGGCTCACAGTGTGATCAGCCAATCGAATTGTTTCATTTTCTAAAGTTTGGTAATGTAACATGGTGATATGCCAGCTATGGGATGCTAGCTGTTACAGGGTAAGTAGCTCATTTTGCTGGGGAAGTTCACGTTTTGCTGCTGTTGACCAATAAACAAATACAAGGATTTCTGTCATCTCGTAGTGCCATTGCTTTGACATTAATGTTGATTGGTGGTAGGTTGTTACTTTAGTGAAATACGGTAACATTATGTAAAACACTGCTGCAAAACGACCTTGCTATGGTCACATTGCTTAAGCTATGCGTTTCCTCTGTCCTTTTCATCACAAAATGCTCGTAAAGTGGGCATTTAAAGGCTATAATGGTAAAAAAAAAAACAGAATCAGAATCTCCCTAATTGTTTTTTACTCCCACAAAATATAAATAGTCAAGGCCTGAGCATAAAAACCCACAGTCCGCCACTGTGTAAGTGTGTGTGCATGTAAATGGTGTGTGTGTTTATATGATTGGGGTGTAAGGGTACGAACACACCAGACGCGTTTCTAAAAACGTGACGCTAGCAAAACCATTGTTTCCTATGGCACGGCGCACCTTTCGTGTGCGCCTTTTATCCACCGCTCCTCGGCCCAGGCAGGTTGCGCACGCAGCTCCGCTTCATAGGCGCCGGGCAAAACAGCCTGGTGCGCCTGCGGCTGTTTCACCCGCCCACTTTGCCAAGGGTTTTTGAAGCGTATACGTTTTTAGAAACGCGTCTGGTATGTTCGTACCCTAAGTGTGTGTGTGTCTGTGTATGAGTTGTTCAGGTGGTCTGTTTTAGCTTCCTCCTTTGTTTTTGGCTGCCAGCATCCCAGCCATGTTCAAGTAGTTTTGGCAAATGTACAAAAGATAGCTTATTGTTTCTGATCAGTAAAAATGGCTTCCAGGAGGAAGTCTCTTCGTGCTGCCTGGGAGCGCCTCCACATGCTGACAGCTAACTTGAAGTGCTATCGCTAGCAATAATGCTACATCCTCACAGGGGAGCGGGATCTTGATACAAGCCCGCACACAGAGGACAGGGCTCAACACTGAAGGATTAGCACCTGGTATGGCCTGGTAATGTTCAAAATAGGACGTACACCTTCTTCTTTTTTGAAGTTTGGCTACATTTTACACTCATATTACCCCTAAAAGCATCAACAGCTAATAAATGCCTGCTAGTTAGCTTGCTAGCTAGCTTAGCACCTATCAGTGGGCATTCCAAGGAAATCTGGACAGATCACACTCTTTTTACAGTTACATACAGTATGCATAAACAATAAAAAAATCTTCTATAGTATTAACCTAAGATAATGTGTTAACTTGATCAGAACAATAGTTTGTCATAAATTCAATTGAGTTTTAAACTAATCATTATATAAGGAAAACAAAACAACAACACAATCAGAAGTGCACCGAGTATCATGACAATAGTCCTCCTGAGTGTGCTGGTCTTGATGTTCAGCTATTGTGTGTTGGTGGGTGTGTCTATGTTTGTGTGTGTGTGTGTGTGTGTGTGTGTGTGTGTGTGTGTGTGTGTGTGTGTGTGTGTGTGTGTGTGTGTGTGTGTGTGTGTGTGTGTGTGTGTGTGTGCGCGCGTTTGTGTGTGTGTGTGTGTGTGTGTTGGGGTTTACATGTCACTTTAGTTTTCTCTGTGTCTCGTCCAAACCCAAAATAAAAGGAAGCAGGGTGATGATGGTCAAACCAACATTTCAATCACAGAGATCATCTTTGAAAACAACACAATAAGCGAGGGAAGAGAAAAACCTTCAGGGCGCTATTCCAAGAACGTGGTTCAGGGACAAACCTGGGTAAGTTAACTCAGAGTAAGTGGTAAACCCCCTAATAGACTACTTCTATGGCTTCATTCTCCTAGCAAAACAAAGCCATTTTAGGTTTCTATAACTATCTTCTATTAGGGGGTTTATCACTTCCTCTGAGTTAAGTTACCCAGGTTTGTCACTAAACCACATACTTGTAACACCTCCCAGGAAACCACAGGTAAACATCACATAACTAGTCGACATTAGTTTTTCTTGAGCTCTTTTTACAGGTATGGCTACAACTACTTTTTGTTAAGTCCTTCAAGCGATGCTTCAAGCTCCCGCTCCTTCTGATCCCCTAAATGCAACTCTTTTAGAGTCTTTCGATGGCCAGTGTCCATCCCCTGCCCATTCTCCAGAGAGGACTGCATTATTTCCGAAGAAGCTTGCCGCTGTTCTGTCTTCCTTTGTCATCAGTAAGTTCAGAAGGAATCAGAAAGCGAACAAATATGATGTGTGTGTGTGTGTGTGTGTGTGTGTGAGTGTATTGTGTGGGAGATAGGGGACAGCTCTATGGAGGTTTTTGTGTGCTGTAAACAGACTTTGGTGCTTACTGAAGGTTTGGCAAGGGTCGGCGTGAGTCTGGAGTTGGATGGATTAGTTATTTTTTGTTGTTGTGTTGTTTGTCTTTGTTTGTTTGTTTATTTTTTCTGCTGCACCAAAGGTCTGAGTCTTGATCTGAAAGAAAAACACAGAAGGGAGAAATGGTCAATCAGATGATCTAAGATGATCTAAGAATTTCTATCGAAGGCTTCGGAAGGAGCTTGTAAGGATGATGCTGTCATCCTGACACCAAACACTACATTCAGAGTCATTGCTTAAGGGTTCCACGGAGAGGCTGATTCTGGCTGAAATCCTGCTCCACGTCAAACAGATCCACGTAAAATCTCAGCCAGACCTGTTCTCTGCACGGTTGCTACATATGATTGTTCCATGCACTGTGTGTTTGATGGTGCACTCATCTGACACACTGTGTTTAGTGCTCTGGGGTTTAGAGTATTTGGAGTGATTTAGAGTTTTGTTTGCCATACTACTGTCATACTGCTTACAACTATTCAGTTCTTGAATTATTTTTATTATTTTGGGCTTTTTTGCCTTTAATCGATAGTGCAGTGAAGAGTGGGACAGGAAATGAGAGGGAGAAGAGGTTGGAAGTGGACAGGAGAAACGACATCGGGCCGGAATCGAACCCGTGTCTTCCATGGGCGTCAAGCCCCAAATGTGGTCGGGGCTACTGCTTGCGCCACAGTGCCCCCCAGTTCTTGAATTAGACTTGAATTTGTCACCATGACACAGGCTGGTCTGATGAAGCACTTTAAGACAAAGTTTTTACATAGTAATTTCAACCTGTACCTGGTAAGGTACAATGACAATAGTGTGTGCGCATGTGTGTGTGTGTGTGTGTGTGTGTGTTTGAGTGTGTCTGTGTGTGAGGGATGGAGAAAGGGGGGAAGCATGATGTGGATCCCAGTGATAAATAATTACTTGCAAATGAGTGTCTGCTGTGGTTACTGGGCTTTAGCAGTAGAGAGTGTGTGTTGTGTGAGTGTGCAATGTGAGTGCCATCATTGTGAGAAGTGTGTGTGTGGCTGTGTGTCACCACAGATGTACCACCACAAAAATGTGGACACACAGATAACCGGTCAGTGACACACAAGCTGAAATACTCTTTTTAAAGCTGAGCTGCGTGATGTTGACATTTCTGGATGACTTTCGTCAGATGAGTCAGACAAGTCCTTACAATGTGCAGCACACATCACAAACAACTGACAGGTTGAGATGACAAAAAGGGTGTTTATGATTGGTTGATGCAATGTTGAAACTTTATTTAGTTTGCTTTATTTTTCTTTCCCACTTTCCAGAGACATCTCAATGGATGCATTGAGCTGGAGTAGTGTCTGTATCTTTGTGCTTTTAAAACACAGTTTTCTCAACCCCACAGTGCAGTAGGCTGAAGAATAAGTGAAATGAATGGAAAGCTAGCTAGTGAATTATGAAAGTAAAGCAAGCTAATTCAGTAGTCACATTCTTGGTGGTTAGCTGATGTAGGTCTACTTTAGCCAAATTTACCCAAACCCATATACAATGGGTATATTTTTTACGAATATCTGAATGAAAAAAAAAAAGAATGAAGAAAATGTATAAAGAAGAAAATAAAGAATACATGGACACAGATTTAATGTGTAGTAACACACTGCCACCAGTGGTGGCGCTGCATGTACATACCTGCTCATGTGCCAACCTCCCTGCCAATACTGCCCCTCCCTCTCAGCCTGGCACCCAGCTCTGGCTGCCAGCCTTGGTGCCGTTGAGGTTGCCAACCACAGGGTTGAGGTTAACGGCGTTCTGCACGGACAACAGCGCGTCGAAGTTGGCGGACACCAGCGCGTCGAAGTCCAGGCCATCGGCGTCCATCAGGTCACTGTTGATGATGGAGTCCACGTCGCACTCCAGGCTTCCGCTGAAGATGTCCAGGTCCAAGTCGGAGGGGAAGACCTCAGAGCCCAGAGAGGGGGGCAGGCACATGCCCAGACCCATACTGCTGCCATTCAGGCCGTTGAAGAGCGACGCAGTGGAGGCCTCGCTCAGCTGGACCAGGTGCTGCTTGGTGGAGGCCAGGTTGTTGACGTCGTTGGCCTGGCTGAGGTGCCCGTTACTGGGCATGGATCGGAGTGAACCCTTGGTGTTGCCCCGGTGATGATTGTGGTGGTTGTGCTGCTGCTGGTGGAGGTTCTGTTGGTGGTGCTGGAGGTGACTGTTCTGGAGCTGGCCGCTGCTGCCATTGAGCCCGGCGCCGAATGATGACATCATGGGGTCGTTGCGCAGCAGCAGGAGGCCGCTGAGTGAGCCTCGGCCTGTGCGGGGGGTCTGGGAGGTGAGGGCGGAGCTGGCCTGCGAGATAAGCGGGTCGGACTGGGTCATCATGACGTCACCGTGGCTGTGTGGGCCCAGCGGGTCGGCGTTGAGCAGCTCCTGCAGCGTGGCGTTGGCGAAGCGCAACGAAGACGAGGAAGAAGAGGAGGAGAACGACGCCGCCTTGTTCTCCTGGATGGTCTGCATGGGCGACTGCCGCAGGGAGCCGCTTGGAGGCACGAACAGGGAGGAGGCGAACGAACCGCCAACGCTGTTGCCCCCACTTCCTGCTGGGGAGGGCGACAGGCTGCCCCCAGGGGAGGTTACGGCAGGCGAGCTCTTCGGGCTGAAAGAGAACCCCCCCGCCTTCAACCCCCCCGCCTGCTGGGAGGATGCTGATGCTGTCACTATGGCGATGTTGTCCATGATGTCGTCCAAGAGGTGGTCGGTGAGGCCGTCGTTGAGGTTCATGGTTCCGGCCAGGTCGGCTAGCCGAGGCAGGTCGGCTAGCCGAGGCAGCTCGCTTCCTCCGCCGAGCTTGGACGAGGAAGAGGAGGACGAAGGCGGGGACAAGCTGCTGGGGCTGGAGTACAGCATTGGCGAGAGGGGTGGGAGTTCGTCGTCCGGCACCTCGTCCAACTCTGTGTTGGCCAAGATGGGCGACAGGCGGCCGCTGAGCGTGCTGGCGTTGGAGTTGGTGCGCGACCGGAAGTCGGTCCAGCAGGAGTCCAGCTCGTCGCTGCTGCGGGACATCGGGCTGCCCGGCCACTTGGACAGCCCGTTGATCCCCCCGCTCTCCCCCGCCCCGCCCTCCCCGGCCGCCGCCACGGCCGCCTGCAGGGCTGCCTTCTTCTTGGCCGCCCGTCCGCGCGCGCTCTTGGTGTACTTGTTGCCGTTGTCCATGGAGACGGCGCGTCGCCGCGGCGCCTTGCCCCCGCGTCCACCCTCAGGGTTGAGCATCCACCAGGAGCTCTTGCCGGTGCCCTCGTTCTGGACACGCACGAAACGGCTATGCAGGGACAGGTTGTGTCTGATGGAATTCTGTTCAGAGAGAGAGAGAGAGAGAGAGAGAGAGAGAGAGAGAGAGAGAGAGTACAGGTTTAATGGAGTATAGAGCAGACAAGAGGCATGACACTTTAGTACACTACTCTATGTCTGTGCAGTTGAAGGAGTGTGTGTGTGTGTGTGTGAGTGTGTATTCTTGTGTGTAGATGTGTGCAGATCAGTATGGGACAGCAATAGCAGAGATGAACAAACAAATGACACATTTACACTGACGCTAAATGAGTGTACGAGTGTGTGTGTGTGTTGTGTTTCCTAATGTGTTGGTCCACACATGCAGAATCTCTTTTGGTTGTCATTCTTAGACCATCAGTCATTACAGTTTCCTTCACTGAACCAGTGAGCCACAGAGGAAGAAGAAAGGAAAAACTTTTGTGTGTGGGTGTGTTTGTGTGTGTGTGTGTGTGTGTGTGTGTGTGTGTGTGTGTGTGTGTGTGTGTTTGTTTGTGTGTGTGTGTGTGTGTGTGTATGGAGTGATAATGGCTTTCCAATGTAATTAGCCCAGTCAGAAATCAAACCAATCAGATTAAGAGGTGTTCAGAGAAAAGGACAGGAAGAACTAAAAGACAGAGAGGCCCTCTTCAAAGATGGCTGTTTAGTCATCACAATCAGCATGGCACTGATGATGAGGGCACAAAGCACAGGAATGAGAAAGAGCAAGATGTGTGTTTGTGTGGTGCTAATTCTTTATTCACACCTCACACACATCTTTCTACCTTTATCTTTCTCTACTTCACGCTCTCTCACCATCTCTCCCTCCCTATCTTTTGCTCCCTCTCTCTTTTTGTCTGTCTTTCTACTTCTCTCTCTCTCTCTTTTCTTCTCTCTCTCTCTCTCTCATCCGCAGCCTTTTATTCCATTTATCAATTATACAACACAGCACACAAAAGGCCAGTAGAACACCCTCTGTAACTATGCTCTTTGAATGATACATCTGAGTCACTCGGCCTATTGATCACACACACACACACACACTCACACACACACACACACACACACACACACACACTGTTCACAGGGACAAACAGGGAATGGGTACTCACGAGTGTGTGTATGTGTGTGTGTTTGTGTGTGTGTGTGTGTGTGAATGGATCCTTGTGAATGAAATGCAGAGAGCCCCAGACTATCTGAGACAAACTGAACTGATCTCTCAAGCTGAGTATGTTTCAGAGCTTGATCATGTTATCGTCCTCTCTGAGAGTTATTCATATGTGTTAACGACAGCTAATGCAGTGACGTAGTTTGAAACAAGTGACTAACACACCACCAGGTGTTAGCAGATGTCGTGCCTATGTCATTTCACACACACATAGAAAAACACATACACATACACACACACACACACACACACACACACACACACACACACACACACACACACACACGGTCACACTTTCACATACAGTTCCAAGATCACTGTGTCCACTAGTACAGTTAAGTCCTGAACAGGCACAGGCACAGGCACAGGCACACACACTACCAACTCAGAGGAGAAGAGCACGTCCTGTGTTTGATATAATCAGCAAAACCAGAGGAAGAGTCTGTCTAGCCAGAGCACGCACGCACACACACACACGCACACACACACACACACACACACACACACACACACACCTACACACACACACACACACACACACACACACCCACAAAAACACGCACACACAAACACACAAATACATACACACACACTTTGGCCCAAGTACAGTTCTGGACGTCCTTCTATTTTCTTTTTGTTTTGTTTGTTCTGCACTTAGATGGATGGATGTGGGTTTTCCTCCCCTAGGATTTAAGGACTTAAACAACCCAAAACACACACACTCACACACACACACACACACACACTCACACACGTACACACAGATACAAACACATGCACGCAAACACTAACTGGCACACAACAGAGCGAGACAGGAGGAGAGGGGGAAAAGGCCCAGGAAAAACACAGGATTGTGTAGTCATACACAAAAACATCTGAGAGAGAGGGAGGGAGGGGGCGAGGGGAGGAGAGAGAGAGAGAGAGGGAGGGAGAAGAAGAGAGAGAGAAGGAGGGAGGGTGGGTGCTGGGGGGAGAGAGAGAGAGAGAGGGAGGGAGAAGAAGAGAGAGAGAAGGAGGGAGGGTGGGTGCTGGGGGGGAGAGAGAG
>NC_045166.1:19970903-19973403 GCF_900700415.2 Clupea harengus
GTTGCTAAGTGATGTGAAGTTCTAATTGGGGGGGGGAAAAAACGTCCCAGCCCTATAAAGAATCTTACTGGTTTGATTGGTCAGAACGCCTGAAATGTTTCTAGGATATGGTAAACTAACGTCGATGAGCATCGCGTTACGCTCTGGAAAATGAAAAGTTCAGCTCGAATCAGCGCTCTGTTCCCATGTCACTAGCGTACCGCCAGCACTCCACTGCCGAAATCTAGAAAACAATAGAAAATCCTAAGAGCAGTCAACTCTGGCCCAGGTCTGAGCCGAGGCTGAGACAAATTTGAGACAAACGTTAGCCAGATCTGAGACAAAGCTGAGCGTGATCCGTGTATCGGTGACTTTGTTCCATGTGTTTGCTTGGTATGCATGAGAGACAGGACAGGATTAGGATGGCCAGGGAGAAAGAGAGCGATATAAAGACAAATGCTCTTAGATAGAGAGAGACTCCGAGAGAGAGAGGGGGCGGAAGAGGGTGAGAGAGAGAGCGATAGAGAGAGACAGAGAGGGGGGGGGGGGAGAGACAGAGAGAGAGAGGGGGGGGGGGTGAGAGACAGAGAGAGAGAGAGAAAGAGAGACAGAGAGAGAGAGAGGGGGGGGGGTGAGAGACAGAGAGAGAGAGAGAAAGAGAGAGAGAGAGAAAGAGAGAGAGGGGGGGGGGGTGAGAGACAGAGAGAGAGACAGAGAGAGCGATAGAGAGAGAAAGAGAGGAGTATGTTTCCGCAGTCCTGGCAAAATCCCTTTGCATTTGGGGAGTCTGCAGGAACTGTGAATAATTTAATGTACTGTACCGTGTTACAGCAATGTGTGTGTGTGTGTGTGTGTGTGTGTGTGTGTGTGTGTGTGTGTGTGTGTGTGTGTGTGTGTGTGTGTGTGTGCGCTTGTGTGCTCATTTTGAGTTCATCCAGCGTAAAACACAGACAGTGAAACTCTGGAGACAGAATGTAGTCTGCTCGTCTGGGTTTGAGTCTCATTCTACTACTGTCTGGGGCATATGTGTGTGTGTACATGAAAGTGTGTGTGTGTGTGTGTGTGTGTGTGTGTGTGTGTGTGCGTGAGACTGTGTGTGATACGTCTGACTGAGCCTTAAGCTAGTCTGCAATTTGCTTTTTTTTTCAGTGTGAAGACTGAAAAAAAAAATTGGGCCAGGTTTCTCTGCATAGTAACAAAGGATGGGAAACTGTATGTGTGTGTGTGTGTATGTGCATGTGTGGGTGGGTGTGTGCGTGCGTGCGAACATGTGCGTGTGTGTGTGTGTGTGTGTGTGTATGCATGCATTCGTGTGTGTACGTGTGTGTGTATGTGTGAGTATGTGTGCTCAGATATCCAGACACCCTACCCGCCTTTCCTATAAAAACACTAATCTGTCCTAACTGTCCTAACACTTGTGCTGATTCCAAGCATTCGGGAACACCTGGCCAGAACGAGAGAGAGAAAGAGTGGCAAAGAAAAAGAGAGAGAGAGAGAAAGAAAGAAAATGAGAGAGAGACAGCAAGACTGAAGGGAGGGGAAACACTGTAGTTGCCTCTGTATCCCTCTATATGCCTTAGTTACAGTTGGGAGTCAGTGTGTTGCATATACCTGTCTATAATGCCTCTGTGTAATATATCTTGAGACAGAGAGACTGTAAGAGAGAGAGGAACGAAAGGGTCCACATGATCCACAGGTTTTTTTTCAGTGAGTTTGACCATGAAGCAGCATGAAGCCGAAATAGGCAGGGGTGCAGTCACCATGGCAACATGGGATTGTTCAGCTCAGCTAGTAGAGTACACTTTCCAGATGCCTTGAGTGCGAAGTGTGTGAAAATGTGTGCACTTCGCACTTCACACACACACACACACACAGACACACACATAAATATATATACACATACACAGTTGTGCGTGTTTTACAAAGCACTGTTGCTCTTGTCATGGAAAATGAGTTGTACAAACACACTGTACCCGATGAGTATCTCCATTCGGTTTTGTTTTCCTGACTTTTGTGCACGCTATAATTTCGAACAGGGGTAAAAGTGCAAAAGCAGGACTAACCGTCTCTCTTTTTCCCCCCTCTCTCTCGCTCTCTCTCTCTCTCTGTAACATTTCTTTTTCTTTTTCTGTCTCTTTCCTTTCTTCTCCGGATGACCCTCCCCCTCTGACCGTGTCTCATTTTCGCTTGTGCAGTTGAGGCAATAGAGCTGGAAGTCTGCCAGTGCATTTGACCGCAAGGTTTGCAGACACACACACACACACACACACACACACACACACACACGCACACTCACACAGTGCCTTGGCTACACACTGACCTACATACTCCGCTCTGCTGTGATAGAGTGGCCTACAGAGAGCATCAGCCAATCGGAAGTGGGGGTGGAGTGCAAGCCAGCCAATGGTGTGAGCTGCTTGGTAGAGTCGTATCAGTCTCTATACAGTTTTCGGTTTGAGAGAGTGAAGGAGAGAATGATAGAGATAGAGAGAGAGAGAGAGGGACAGAGACAGAGAAAGAG
>NC_045166.1:19978403-19980903 GCF_900700415.2 Clupea harengus
GTGTGTGTGTGTGTGTGTGTGTGTGTGTGTGTGTGTGTGTGTGTATGAGTGGGTCAGCGCTCCAGGAAGGACACAGGGCTGATATAAGGAGGGTAGAGTACAGCTCTAACGTCCCCAGTCTTGGAAACACACTCTGGTAAAACAGATGGGCTGTTGCATGACAGCCTGCAGCACAATAAGGTATACGGCAGCAAACAGGAGGGGCCTAATGATGGCTTAACAAACAGCCAGGACATATACTGTATAATGGAATCATTTGTACTGTATATAATTGTAATGTAAACGCTGTGCAAACAGACAGGACACAGTCTACTTAACCCATGACACCAATGCTTTAGCACTTGGCTGTAGTGGCAGAGAGACAGACACATCGCCAAAAATATGATACAACATGAAAGACACATAAAGAAAACATGAAATCCACATAGCTATTTGTATTGTTTGTTGATGTTACACAGTTGCAGTCTGGGTGTAGATGTGACTCTTGTGACTGATCTAAAGACTGGACTACTGAACTGCTGTACATTAGCACTAATCTAAAGACTTGACTGCTGTATACCAGCACTAATCTAAAGACTGGGCTATAGTACATTAGCACTAATCTAAAGGCTTGACTGCTGTATACCAGCACTAATCTAAAGACTGGGCTATAGTACATTAGCACTAATCTAAAGACTTGACTGCTGTATACCAGCACTAATCTAAAGACTTGACTGCTGTATACCAGCACTATTCTAAAGACTGGACTGCTGTATATCAGCACTAATCTAAAGTCTGGGCTACTGGACTGCTGTATACTAGGACTAATGATCCTATGTATCACATATGTGATATATGTTGACACAGATCAATGTAAGGCCTGGAGAAGGGTAGAACACTGTGTAAACCTATGCATCAGAACTATGCTGAGGATAATATAGTTGACGTAGTGCCGCTGTATTGCGTCCACATCTGAACATATAGAAATGAGTGCATTTCCTAAGAGATGCACTGCACTGCTAATCTAGCAATCTGTCAAAGATCCATCAAGAATTGAAACAGCGTGTTATTGAACCACAATGCTTTTAAGTCTAGTGTAGAGGCTTTTGTTATGATTACTAAGGTAGTGAAGAGGGTTATACAGCTCAGAGAAGCAACACGGAGAACAGGAGTACTGTGCAGTCATATCACTAATGCATGGGGTAGAGTTCAGAGAAGCAACACTGACAACAAAGGACTCGTGTAGCCTGAGGTTTGGTGTGGTGGTATTAGAATTAGCCACACGTGAAAACCTATGAATCTCTCTCTCTCTCTCTCTCTCTCTCTCTCTCTCTCTCTCTCTCTCTCTCACTCTCTCTCTCTTTCTATATATGTGTGTGTGGTTGCATGGGTGAGATACATAGTGACAGTAGTACAGTAGCATAGTAGATTATTGTTTTGGAGTGGGGGCTGGATTGTACACCGCATGCCTTGACTAGAATAGAGTTGAGTGGAGTATGGCGGCGTAGCGTGTCGTATAGTGTAGTGTAGTATGTTGAGTGGCGGTTGGATAGCGTGTAGTATAGGCTAGTGTAGTATGTTGAGTGGCGGTTGGATAGCGTGTAGTATAGTGTAGTGTAATATGTTGAGTGGCGGTTGGATAGCGTGTAGTATAGTCTAGTGTAATATGTTGAGTGGCGGTTGGAGCGTTGACTGTATGCCCGGGAGCTTTGGGGCGATTTCATGCCCTCATAACCACGAGAGCCATCAGACGTGAGGCAGCACACAGAGAGACAGACTGTTCTCAACATTAGCTACCATTCCCACACCACACCAATACAGCATACTAGCAACAAATAAACAGCTTTCAATGTGAGGGGGAATTGGGTGAGGAGGGGGGGGGGGGGGGCAGAAGGGAACGAGAATGATGGCGACAATTAAAGGAGAGAGGGGGCGAGTGTAAGGATAAGAGAGAGAGAGAGAGAGAGAGAGAGAGAGAGAGAGAGAGATGTCAGGAAAATAAGAGAGCAATGGAGACAAATGAGTGAGGGAGAGAGTGCTGGGAGGAGAAAGAGGGAAACAGACAACAGACAAAGAAAGAGTGACTGCAGTACAGATGTGGACATGGAGAGCAATAGATAGATAGAGAGAAAGAGAGAGAAGAACAAAGATACAAACAAAGAAGGGGTAGAGACAGAACATGGAGAGAGAGAGAGAGAGAGAGAGAAGGAATAGAGGGAGAGTAAAAATGTTTGTTGAGAAACCGGTTGGACTGTTCTAAACAGTTGGCTGGATGCCCGACTAACACCTCTCACTTATTTTCTGCTCTGTCAGCAAATGTACTGTGTGTGTGTGTGTATGTGTGTGTGTGTGTATCCTCAACAGCATTATCTCTGTGAACTAAACAGGGTCATACAAAAAACAGGTGCATAAACACAATAAGTGCAGTCAAGGGAGATAAGATTGCACTCTCACACACACACACACACACACACACACACAAACACACACACACACACACACACACAAACATACACACACA
>NC_045166.1:19985903-20105903 GCF_900700415.2 Clupea harengus
ATTCCTAAAGACCCTATCTGTGTCTCTGTGTGTGTGTGTGTGCGTGTGCGTGTGCGTGTGCGTGTGCGTGTGTGTGTGTGCGTGTGAGCATGTATGTGTGTGTGCGCTCACGTATGTGTGTGTGTGTGTGTGTGTGTGTGTGTGTGTGTGCGTGCACATATGTTTGTGTGTGTGTGTGCGAACGTGTGTGTGTGTGTGAACGTGTGTGTGTGTGTGTGTGCATGTGTGTGCGTATGTGTGTGTGTGTATGCACGCATTGTGCATGTATTTGTGTTCCACCACAATCTGTGACATTACCATTGATTGTTGTGTATCCTGAAAAACAGAATGTTTAGTATTGCTCTTATGCACAGGTACAACTAGAATACTCAGTACTTGTACAAAAACATATTAGTTGTTACATATTACCTGTTAGTTTTAGAATAGATTTCAAGGTTCTCCTACTAGTCTATAAATCACTCCATAGTCATGCACCTGAATATATAACAGACATGCTCTCAAGGTACACACCCAGTAGATCCCTGAGGTCCTCCGGCACTGAACTTCTAACAGTTCCAAAAGCCAGGACAAAGAGACATGGGGAAGCAGCTTTTAGTTTCTATGCCCCCAACCTTTGGAACACTCTGCCAGAATACCTAAGAATGGCCGAAACGGTTGAAACCTTTAAACATGCACTTAAGACATACCTCTTTGATCTCGCTTATCACTCACTGTAAAATGTATTTAACATTTATGGAACATTTATTTATTTACTTATTTCTGTCTCTTTTCAAGTATTTGTACCCCCCCCCCCCCCCCAGCAGCTGTCTCTTAGTTTGACGATAACTGTGCTGAGCAGTCCTTTATGGTGCCAGTGCGGTTAGTACGTAATTTCCTGTTCATTTATCTCTGGCAAAATCTGTGTCTTTTTATAAGTGTTTTGTAACTTGTAAAATGTATTTATTTAACATTAATGTAACATTTATTTATTTATTTACTTATCTGTGTCTCTTTACAAGTGTTTGTAACCCCCCCCCCCCCCCCCCCCCCAGCAGCTTAGTTTGACGATGACCGTGCTGAGTAGTCCTTTACGGTGGCAGTGCGGTTAGTACGTTTATTTTATTTTATTCATTTATCTCTTGAAAATCTGTGTGTTTTATACAAGTGTAACCCCCCCCCTTTTCTTTCCTACTGTGAGGCGCATTGTGTTACTTCCTTGTATGAAATGCGCCGTACAAATAAAGTTTGATTTGATTTGATTTGATATTACTGCATATCTACTACAGCACTTCATTCATGAAATAAAAACACACTTAGACGCAAAGTCTTGGAGGAAAGAATGTTCAGTGACCAGCAAGGACAGATAGAGAAACAGGGAGAAACGATAGATAAAGAGACACAGAGACCGAGCAGAAAGAGAGAGAGAGAGAGAGAGAGAGAGAAAGGTTGTGGAAAGGATGTAGACAGGAAAAAAAGGATGGATGCAGAGAGAAAAAAAGAAAGGATGGAGAACAAAGAAAAGAGAGAGAGAGTGGTGAAAAGTGGGAGAGAGTGGGAAGGAGTATTCAATCTCTCATTGTCTCCTGATACTTTGTGTGTGTGCGTGAGAGTGTGTGTCTGTGTGGGTGTGTGTGTGTGTGTGTGTGTCTGTCTGGGTGTGTGTGTGCGTGAGTGTGTGTGTCTGTGTGGGAGTGGGAGTACCTCGTTTCTGCAAACTTTGGCACTTTTCAGAGACAGCTAAAGGGGCATAATGAAAGAACTGCGAGTGTGAGAGAGAGTGTGTGTGTGTGTGGTTGTGTGTGTGTTCCGCCAAGAGCAGGCTTTAAAAAATTGAACACAAATCTGCATTAATCCTGCATGTGGTTAATAATTGAGAGTGCTGAGTTATATGGTGGAAGCGGAATAACACAGACAGACAGTGGAACTGTCTGAAGAAATAGACACACACACACACACACACACACGCACGCACGCACGCACGCACGCACACGCACACGCACACGCACACACACACGCACACGCACACATTCTATCCTTCCCCATCACAGTATAAATTAAAAGGGTATTTGTGCAAACAACAATATACACATTTACACACACACTTACACACAGCCTTCACACAAACCCTCTGATGATGTAAAAACACACACATGGACATAGACACACACACACAGATGCAGATACAAAGATGTCAAATGCATCAAATGGTATGGACTGAAAATGTCACTTCACTCCTTAAAGGCTTTAAGCTGTAAATGGCATATTATCAATAACAGATGGATACACACACACACACACACACACATGCACACACGCACAAACACACCACAGAGTAAAGGACAAAGGGAATCATTGATGACATCACTGAGGCTGTTCATGACATCATATAAACACCCCTCTCAGCCTCGGGAACAGAGGTAGGGCTGGTCTCCGTGGCAACTGGAGCCACGGTTCCTTCCTCCCAATAAACCCCCAGTAGCCGGACGTGTCTGTTTTATCACGAGGGGAAATTTGTCCTCTCCCCCTCCATCTTTCTGTCGGTCAAACCCCTGTTTCTCTCCCTTGCTCCCCTCACACTGTCTCTTTCAGTCAAACACAGTCCATCTCTCTCTTCTTCTCACTCGTTTTCTGTCCTTGCCCCTCTCTTTCTCTTTCTTTCTCTTTCTTCTCCCTCTGTCTCACACACTTTTTCTTTGTGATCCTGTAGCTCAAGGTGCCACCACTACCATGAAGGCCATGAGTTTGCTACCCAAGGTGCACCTGGGTACTGGGCACGTCTCCTGTTCTGTATTCTGTACGGCAAGTCCCTATTGCCCCCCCCCCCCCCCCCCCCCCCCCCCCAAGGTGAAGTGGTAGCGCGGCGGTCTGTTATGCTGTGAGGTGTGGAGGTACTCAGTGTGCCTTTCTAAATGGGGTGTTCAGCCTCTGGGCTCAGATCACTATCTTACACACTCCTTTTAAGGGTTGAACTTGTTAACCCACACACTCCTTTTCTTTCTTTCTATTTACCGCCATGATGCTGTTATGGTGTCGCGTGGGAATGGAAGCACCTCATTAACTGGAATGGTAAAGTCAAACCGTTAATCTATCCCCTGTCGACCTAGTTACATTACCAGTTATCTTCTATCACGCCTCCATTGTGAATGCAAAACACAAGATTCCTATCATGGAGAAAGGGGGGGGGGGGGGGGGGGTTAAAGCTTTCCTTTACTACTATAAGAGTAAGCTCTTTCCCAATTAATGTCCTTTTATTTCTCTTAGGATTGTTAATGTCAATGTGAAGACCTTGCATGTTTTACAACTCTCATGGAGGTTCGTGCCCCATAGTATTCAGTTAACAGTCAAGTGGGAATACACAACACCCGTTACTTTATCCTGTGTTGTTTTTACCTGATACATTAACGTGTTTCGTATGTGAAAGGGGCTAGAAAGGTCAGCAGTATGTGTGTGTGTGATTGCCATGGGAGTGTTCAGTGTTGACCTTATTTTGCCTGAGGTCGCTGGGAATACCCCTCCCCCACACCACCACCACCACCACCTGTACTGCCCTAATTATACTATCTCCTATTATTGAGGTCATCAGTGTGTGTGTGTGTGTGTGTGTGTGTGTGTGTGCGTTTGTGTGCACATGCAGCTTGTGTTAGTTAAGTGTGTATGTGTGTGTGAGTATTCACACATATAGCATGTAAACAAACGTGTGTGTGTGCGTGTTTGAAGGGGGGGGGGGGGGGGGGTTGTGTAGCAGACCTATCTTGATTTTAGCCTTTGCTGTGTATGTCATACACGGATTAACTGAAATGCAGTGAACCTCCATCTGCTGGTGGGGAGGGACTGCAGTCCCATCCATCTGGGTTGTAAAAACACACCCTCTCTCTGATAAATGTGTCGGTGACAAAGCCAGGGTCTGTCCTTTATCTGGCCACTGCTTCTGTCCTTCACAATTACAGCCAATAAAAGAGTAATGGTCTGCCTGTAACGCTGCTGCCATTAACCCACGTGTACACAGAAATACATTCACTTTTCACATGAAAAAAGCAATTAAAAAGATAATCTTGCTCACTATCTTTCTCTCTCTACCTTTATCTGTGTGTATGTGTGTGTGTTTCTGTTGTCCTGCTTGTGTGTGTGAGAGCATGTGTGGGTATGTGCAACTGCATGCATTTGCATTTGAATATTTGTGTGTGCGTGTGTGTGTGTTTCGAAGAAGGGAAGGACAGCTGGATTAAGACAAATACATGAAAAACGTGCCTGAAGGTAAGAATGTCTCTGGAGAGACAGTTAAGTCTGTAGATTGATCACCCTGTCTGTGTGTGTGTGTGTGTGTGTGTGTGTGTGTGTGTGTGTGTGTGTGTGTGTGTGTGTGTGTGTGTGTGTGTGTGTGCGTGTGTGTCTGTGTGTGTGTGTGTGTGTGTGTGTGTGTGTGTGTGTGTCTGTGTGTGTGTGTGTGTGTGTGTGTGTGTGTGTGTGTGTGTGTGTGTGTGTGTGTGTGTGTGTGTGTGCGTGCGTTGAACCTCCCTGTCCTTTCCTGAACAGGAATACAAGTTGTGCTGCATGATATAGAGGGGGGCTGAAAGAGTAACAAAGAGAGACACAGAGTGAGTGTGTGAGAGACAGAAATAGAGAGAGTAGATAAAGAGAGAGTAATCCAGACGGAGAGAAAGCATAAGTGTGTGTGTGGGGGGGGGGGGGGGGCACAGACAGAGAGCACGGGAGGCCAAGTGAGGTAAGTTAAGTAACACGGAGGACAAAGTTCACTGGATCTTGGCCAGACCAGCTTTACCTACGTGTCAACTGCCAACCTCTCTATTCTCAGCCCGGCTTTCTCTCACTCTCTCACTCTCGCCTTAACTTCTCTCTCTCTTCCCTCTACTTCGCACTTTTTCCCCTCTACCACTCTCTCTTTCCACCCCTCTCTCTCCTACCCCTCTTCTTTTCCTTCTTTCTTACTTCTTTCCGTTCTTTCTCTCCCCTCTAGCTCTCAACTCCTCGGTCAGGGTGAGCAGAGAACTAGCTTAAGTCCTGCTCCAGTCACTTCACAACCACCAGCAGAAAGGCATCCATCCATGTCCACCCAAGTACAGCAATGTGGAAATCCTTCAGACTGGAGCTATGGAGTCAGGACTTCAGACAGGGGTGAACAGGACCAGGTTTGCGGGGGCAGATGACCCTGAAGGTTTGCAACAGCAGTGGGGCCCCCAGGGGCCACAGCAAGTGGGGCCCTAAGCAAGCAACTATTGGTCAAAATAAGTATTAATTAGGTAAGCCTGAAACGAATCTATTTGGTGATAGCCTACTTTTTACATTTATGATATGGGGTCTACCGTTTCGCCTTTATGTTCGAATGGATAGCTAGCCTAATTATTAATACATCAGACATGCGCCAGACATGAACCGATCATACATATCCAAGCACCAATTATTTGATCCAGCCAGATTTGATACTTTTTAAAACAAGCGCTAAACAAATAAAATAAAATAAATGTTTAACTGATCAAATATTTAGGTTTAACTGATTTATGAAATGCAATTGATTGATGCAAATGTTTAGCTATTCAAATGTAGAAACAAGGTTAAGAAAAAGATATGCAACCGCTGATGGACATCTGTCTGTTTGTTTGTTTGTTTGATTCAAAACCGTAATAGGCTATATGAGCATCTCAATCCTTGCACTGTGGTGTTGGGAGGGGTGGGGGTGCAATGTTTTTGTCATTGTCAAAGAAGGTCTGCCATGAATAGTGTGGGAACCACTGGTATATAGAGACTGCTGGACAGTGAAGCCATAACAGACGACTGCTTAGTATGACTGGCACAGGGACATTCATATCCAACATTGGCAGCTGACCAAAGCCAACCCACAGTCCCGTTTGCATGTGTTTCTTAGAGAAACCAAAACACACACATAGACAACACACACACACACCAGTGCAGCAATCAGGGCCAATGACACGCGGTTAGGGGGAGGAGCTTCAAACTCCCCCTACTGTGAGAGAACTTCACCGCCTCCACTGGGCCAACTATGCCTCATGATAAATTATGACCGTTTCATTCTGTCCCCCTCTCTCCCTTATTCGTTCTGTCACACTCACTCACACACACACACACACACACGCACACACACACAGGCAAACCTGCTGTGCTGGCGTAACCTATGCTGCAGCCTCTTTCACTCCTTAACCTTCGCCCTTTCCTCGTGCCCCACCCCGCACGCGTGTCCACGAGCACAGAGCCCATATGTCTTCCGCGACCGCAGCTTCGCAGCCGTGACATTCCCTTTGAAGGCAGTCTGCGCGCCTGCTGCAAGACTGTTAACGAGAACCTCGCAGCATTCCAGGCCGAATTCGTTATGCAATTCCACCCCCTCAGACCTCCGTTCAAACCCGAGGATCAAACGCTAAGCTTGGTCGGGGAGAGGGAGGCAACCCCGGCCAGCTTTTACGTAACAGAAGTTTGGAGTGTCCGTGTGTCCGGCCCAAGTATTTGGATGTGGGCCGCGGCCAACTGCAGATGCTGGCACGTTGACTGGATGCTTCTCGAGCGACCACGACATTGATGACCATCTGACCACTGCCGTGATCAAACGGCCAAAAGACAAGGCACAGGTGTTTCTTTAGTTCACTGGCGGCCTTTTTTTAAATGCCTATGAGAAAAGACTGTCTGAAATATCGTCTATCCTTCCTATCTCCCACAGGAGCGTCAATAACGTGGCGCATTGACTATTCAGTTTCAATTTGGTTATGTCATTCCGAACAGACCGTCGTAAAAATGAGCTATCTGTAAGCGGGTTTTACTCACGTGTAACTCATGTGTGTGTTATTGGCATGCTGCTGCGTCTCGTGAGCGCGTTCCTGAGCTTTACATTATTTCACCCCGAGAGCGCTCGCCTTACCTCGCCACATGGGCTCTGTTATTGTTATTGTTTTGTTGGGATGACGAGGTAGCGGGGTACACAAACAAGGCAGCGTGCGCCCATTCCCACTCTCTTTTCACACACACACACACACACACTCTTTGTCACTCTTACCTTCCACCCAGCGGAGCTGTTGCTGTCTCCCTTGTCTTTGAAGTAGGGTACACTTCGCACCATCCAGTCGTAGATTTGAGACAAGGTGAGTCTCTTGTCTGGGACGCTCTCTATGGCTTTAGTGATGAGGTCCGCATATGACAGATTGCCCCACGCATTTCGGCGAGAAGACGACTTCCTCGGCGTCTGCTGTTGGCTGCCCGGAGCGCTCACTAATCCGGTGGATTTGCCACTGCCCTCTCCGCCTGATGAAAGCGACGGGAGTGGAGAACCTTCACTTTCCTGAGAGGCCGTTGTGTGCAGTCCGTCGGTCACCAGACCCGGGCTGCCCTGGTCCTCTCCGACCATACTAGAGCCATTGGTGTTGATGGTCATCGCGATGTCCTCTTCGTCATCCTCTTCCTCCGGAATAATGTCTGTGTCCGTCGCCTCCGGTTTGGTCGCGATGGACTCCGGCAGGGGCCAGGTACATGATCTTGGCCGCTTCTGGGGCTCGAAATCCGGGTCGATAACGACGTCCAGCGTCGGAATCGAGTCCGGAGCTGTCGTGTCCGCCATCGCCTTGACCTGTGTTTGTCCCACTCGTTGCCTTGTCTGTTTTGTGATTGAGTCAGGAAATAGCTGGAGCTGGACTGTTACAGTCGCATTCCATCAATACGCGCGTCTTCCACTGTACAACACTGCAGTGTCGCGCTCCTCAACGTTTGTAGCCTTCAGTCAACGCAAAACGTTGATTCAACACTCTCCCCTGCATTCAAAACATGAAAACGCACAGGTAAAAATGTTAGTTTAAAAAACATTACTTCTCAACTTGTGGATAAGAAACACAACGGCCACTAGAAGGACAATGAACATAAGTGTTTACGTTGCTTCTGTTAAATGTCTACACACCATTCAATCTCGACCACCTTGGTTTCACGGCTGTCCTCCGCGATCAATTGTGCCGCACTGATTCTAATAACCTGCAACTATAACCGACAGCTCCTGTGCTGTCGCGAAGAAAGTGATCTGGCGTCAGGCAAGAAATGCATCCCCGTAGCGCAATCAATATCCAGCTGTCAAAATCGCAGTCCCACGGAAAGGGGGTGGGGGGGTAGACCTGAAAGCCGTGTCTGATTCCGTAAACTGGCAGAAATCTTCAGTTCTCGCTCAAAAGTCGCTTGTCACTTCAACCGTACCTTCCTCCTCGACCCTCTCAAGCTATTTTATTCGCGATAGCCCATTGCACCCTACTGTCACTGTGTCGCTTTTAAAAAGATAGTATGCTAACGTGCGAAACGGGAGAGTTAAAGGTCTTACCCCTAATTCAAGTAGCTGTAAAATAGCGCATCCCAATCGTCGGTTGGAAAAAAAAGAAAATATCACCCAAGAAAAGTCTATCCAGACGCGTCCTACTACCTCGAATAGGAGCTTAAACCACTACTACACATTCCGTTCTCCTGTCAGCGTTCAACAAGCACAAACTTACTGCACTGATACAGAGACAGAAACGAGAGACGCAGCCTAACCCCGCTCGATAGACCTGCCCCCTGGATTCCGTGACAGGGATCGCCTTTTAAAGGGACATTACAACATAAACCAGACTGAGCTGCCCAGGCATGTCTAGACAAGCCGCTGGGACACACTGGACTTGGACGGGCATGTACTGCTTCTCATCTGTTTGCAGTGCTCATCATTCAGCAAACTGTGTTATGAATTTTTCATAGGTTAACTTGTATGTATTGTCATGTATTTGTATTATCATTAACACACTATTTTGAGAAAAGTTGAAACCATATAAACCATACCTACCCAAGTAAAATCTGTTCCAGTAGAACATATTCTGTTCAAGGCTGTTGAGCAAATGGCTGGGTAATGACTATTATTGACAAACTTACTTTCAGACAAAATATGAAACATATCAGATTAGCTAACTATCTGCAAAATGAGTAGGCATGGACAAAATACAGAGAGTATCTCTGGATTAATAGACATGCTTTCTCTTTCAATGGGTCCAGTCATTTTATAGAGGTTTTAGGTAGCCTGTCTGTCTGACTGCGATTAAGAGGCTGTGAAGGCATTCTCTTCTATGCAGAAAATTGCCACGCGCTGGCCCCTTAAAAGCGGTTGGAGGCTGTCACTTAATGTACACTAGCCACGCCCCTTCATGCAAATGAGACTTCCCTCAAACACATGACGTCATTCCGCTCACTCTCAGAAATCTTGGAGAAATCCTACGTCTTCTCGTCGTCTCCCTCTCTCTCTCTCTATACCCATCTCCCCGCTCTCCCTCTATCCTTTGTGGGATGCTGCTCCACCCCCACCCTGCTTCTCGCACTGTACCAAAACATCTTTAGGTCTTTGTTCGCTGGAAGATGATTCTTCAAGGTGCGGACACGATACCTTGAATGTGCCCTGTAATGTATTGCCTAATGCGATGTAAAGGAATGTGTTTACTCATGTGTGCATCTCTAGCATTAGAGAATTATCTGGATTGTGACTAAAATATGTCACCTGGCCTCTTCATTGACTTCATTCAGTACAGACCTTGTCAGTCATTAAAGATGAAAGAGTTGTCATGGAATAAATGCAAACAGCCCACCAGACGAGATTATCCTCTCGTGTTTAGTGTCCACATTATGATTTGTCTGAACAGTACCTCGCTATTTAAATTAACAATAGATTGTACTAATTGCATTTCAGATGAATGATATGTTCACAGGCCTACATATGCCAGAACAGTCATTGTAGGATTTCGACATTTCTTACAGCGTCGGTGTATATTATTCACCCCCCCCCCCCACATTCTTTTCATTCCCGTGGAGTCTGGGGACGGACAGCAAGAAGACAAGGCTCTAGTTGTGGAGCTCCGGCCATCCCTCTGCACCTGCGACGCTGTGCAACGGTCCATCCCCCTCGTCACTACCTCTTTGTTCTGTCCGCGATGAAGAATGGCAGACTCAGCATGTACAGAGTTATGGTCACGGGCGTCTTTCTCTCTCTCTCCCTCTCTGTGTGTGTGTGTATTTCAGTGCGGGGAAACGCAGCCTTATCCACGGTGTTTGCGCAATGCTAGTGTGTGAGTGTAACGTTCACTCTGACACTGTTCAGTGTGCTGTGTGTGTGTGTCTGCGTGGGTAGGTGCATGTCAGTGCAGGGGAACGCAGCCTGCTGTTCAGTGTGCTGTGTGTGTGTGTGTATACTATGTCCTGTTCTCACTGATAACCCGCTGTTCTGCAGAGGCGTCTTCAGCGCAGCATGTGTAGAATTCCTGCTCCATGCAGTGCCAAAGCAGAGCTTTAGGCCTATCTAATAATTCGCAACACACACAGCGTACTGTCTATTCTCTCCCACGGTCACACAGTATCTTTCTGTGTGTGACTGGTGTTTACCAAGCAAGGGCGAAAATTAAACTGAGGACTTAAAGACGTGATTGCTTCTGTCCCTCGGACGTCAGTAGCGTACTCAATTGTGGTCGCATTGCCATCATAGGGGCTGACAAGTCAAGAACTTGAGGAGACGATGCAGAGGAAGGAGAAGAAGAAAACGATGACTTGAGAGGGAAATAAACCATAGACGACTCAATAATACACCCTCCCCCCGAATAAACCTCCATTCCGCTTCTCTGCCGCGGTCTTACTGCTCTTTTGAGCGTATTCGTCAGAGCTACAGCTGCTGAGTGACGTCAAGAGTCAAAACAAAAACATATTTTGCACGTGGCCACGGGCTGTGAACTGTGGCGCGGTCCTCTGCTGCCACCTAGTGTCATAAATGAGTATTGTACAGTTGAAACACTTTTTGCCTTGTTTGATAAAAAAATCGGCATCACCTTTCATTTTGAACATATATGCAAAATACATTTTCCGTCTCTTTTGACAGAGATTGAGCCAAGCTGCATTTTTTAATACAGCTTGCTGATGCCATCGCACGTTGTCTCTGAGTATTCTGCTTTCCGTTAGACACGAGCTCAGAAATGAATCAAGTTAAAACATAACTGTACCTCTCCCCTACATAAGCTACACCAAACGTTTCATGCCAGTGAGAACACTGAAAACAGACATAGTGTGAAAGAAATATGCTATATAATTATTATCATGATGTGTTTGTAGTTTGATATTAGTCTCAGAGGTTCCTTTGTTCTGATGAGAGGAATTCTATCTGTGAGAACGAGAGATGTTAAACTCAGACCTGTCATTTGATGTTTAGGGTAGGACTGAATTAGGAGACCATGTGTTTATGTGAACTCATTCTGGACTGTTGTGTTAAAGTCTGGGTTTGGGGGTCTTAGGTAAACATTCTTATCTCTGGGTAACCAGCACGAGAGGACACAAGATGGGAGTGTTTTCCTGTATGAACTGTGAACATCTTCTGTGAATATAAAATCTGTTACATTTTACCAGAGAAGGCAGTGATGGGTTGAACAGCGTTCTGAAACCACTGCGCTCCTCTCGTAGGAGTGTATGTGGGAACAGCGGTCTGGAACCATTCACTCCTCTTTGCCAGAGTAAAAGTAAATTATTTATTATATTCTTGGTTGTGTGAGTCTTAATTCTGAGGTTAATACAGTCCTGATAAGGGTGAAATAAATCCCTAACACATAGGCAAAGTAGGCCTTCCATGCATTTCAGAATATCAGAGAAGCACCCCTGAGCATGTGTACATGTATGCTTTGAGTGTGTGTTCGTGTGTACACACACTTTGTTTAGCCTGCTACTATTGCATTCCAGGGTGATATTATTATTATCCATTGCGGACTTCAAGCGCGCTAGGAGCCACGCCACGCCCCCATCAACGAAGCTTCAAATTACTTGGCGTCCACATCTCACCCGGTCCCTGAACTGATCAAAATGCGCAACAGCGCCTTTACTTCGTGCAGAGCTTAATGAAAGCTCACCTGTGTCCCAGGATACTGGTGGACTTTTACCGCTGTACCATCGAGAGCATACTCACCGACTGCATCTCAGTGTGGTATGGCGAATGCATCAGACCATAAAGCACCCCAGCGGGTGGTGAAAACGGCCCAATGGTTCACCGGCACCCAATTGCTCACCATTGAAAACCATAAACGTTTCGAGGATGCATCCCACCTTGGAATTTTTGTACTCCCCTCCTATCCGACAGGCGTTACAGGACCCTCCGCTCTCGCACCAGCAGGCTCTGGTGAATATTGTTGAACTCATTATTGCACTGTCTCTTCACTTTTATATTTGCATTTCTCATTCGGCCACAGGCTGAATCTCTCATGTTGGTCAGATTTCTATTAGCCTATTTATATAGTAATACACCAGGTGTAAATATTTAGTTTATACCGTACACACAACACGTATAATACATTCCCTTTTCAAAATATGTCTACCTCACCTCTATGTAGGCCTACAGAATATGTAATATAATATATTATACACGGGGCAGGCTCGGGTTATCCACCTGTCGGTCCAGGTGAAGGATATGGCAAACCCCTCAGGATTCAGTTAACCACACGGGGGCGCTGTTCATCTCCTTATGAAGGCTGCTTTCCTAACATAGAGTTCAGTGTACAAATAAGTGTCAGATGTCCATAATAAGATGTCCATAGTTACAGTAAGAGGGAGTAATCGTTCTTCTTATATTATTAATACATAGACTCTAACTTACTTGCAGGTATTCACACATCATTTCAAGTTCAATTTAATTTAATTTTATTTAATTTAAGAGGTCAGGCTAGAGTCCGAGGTATAATGGCTTCCGTGAATAAGTTGATAACAGAGCCTATAACATAATAGCTTATGTTAGCTCAGTTGGTCATCTTTGCGCAGTTTGGAACATTAGTCAGCAGTTTGGCAAGATGCAGTGTGTGTGTGTGTGTTTGTGTGGGTGTGTGTGTGTAAAGGGTCATGTTGTGCTGCTGCGATCTCCTTGAAGCCAGTACTGTTCCGTCTGCATTTCTGTCAGTCTTGAGATGGTCCTCTGAAATGCAAAGATCTCCTCTTCTCCCGTGAACAAAGAGAGATGTTCACCGGCATCCTGCACACACACATTTAAGACATTTTGTGTAAGTATATTTATGTGTGTGTGTATGTTTGTATGTGTGTGTGTGTGTGTGTGTGTGTTGGGGGGGGCTACTCTCTCACCTGTGTTAGGCCTAGATCATCCAGCAACATGCGGTCTCTCTCCTCATCACCGACCATAGGGCCCTGGTCAAAGAGAGACTCCAGAGGAGCATCGGCAAGGACAACCACCCTCACCTATCAGAGAGACAGACAGAGAGGGAGAGAGAGAGGGAGAGGGATGGAGGAAGAAGGAGAGAGCGAAAAAAAGAGAGAAAGAGAGAGACAAAACAATCGAGACGGCACAGGTTACATTTCTTAAAGTTGTCTATGTGTTGGGAATGTCAGTATGTGTGTGTGTAGCGTGTGTGTGTTTGTCTGATTGCCTTCTGGTTACAGAAGTTATCTATGAGTGTAATGTATGTGCGTCTACATGTGTTTGTGTGTGTGTGTGTGTGAGTGATGTATTTACGTGTGTGTCTGTGTACCTTCTGGTCATAGAAGTTGTCTATGAGTGTCGTGAGCCGACGTGCTTGATCCTTTATCCTCAGAGAGAGTCTTGGAATGTTCCGGATAAAGACAGTGTCAAACACTCGAGAAATCTCCAGGTAGTCGCTGGCACCTACAGGCTATAGTATGAGGGGCCGTGAGGGACATTATTCAGAATACCCTCTCACACACACAACTGAAAAGCTCTCACACACACATATGAAATGCTCTCACACACACTACTGAAAAACTATACTCTCACACACACAACTGAAATGCTCTCACACACACATATGAAATGCTCTCACACACACTACTGAAAAACTATACGCTCACACACACAACTGAAATGCTCTCACACACACATATGAAATGCTCTCACACACACATATGAAAAACTGTACGCTCACACACACACAACTGAAATGCTCTCACACACACATATGAAATGCTCTCACACACACTACTGAAAATCGATACGCTCACACACACAACTGAAATGCTCTCACACACACTACTGAAATGCTCTCACACACACTACTGAAAAGCTTTACGCTCACACACACTACTGAAATGCTCTCACACACACTACTGAAAAGCTCTCACACACACTACTGAAATGCTCTCACACACACTACTGAAAAGCTCTCACACACACATATGAAAAGCTCTCATACACACATATGAAAAGCTCTCATACACACATATGAAAAGCTCTCATACACACATATAAAAAGTTTTCATATGTGTGTATGAGAGCTTTTCATATGTGTGTGTGAGAGCTTTTCAGTAGTGTGTGTGAGAGCATTTCATATGTGTGTGTGAGAGCTTTTCATATGTGTGTGTGAGAGGGTATTCTGAATAATGTCCCTGAATTTCAGTGTAAACGGAAGGCATTTCACTTGAAACGGAAGGTATTTCACTTGAAACGGAAGGTATTTCACTTGAAACGGAAGGTGGAATGGGAAAACGGAATGAGAGCCAATCAGTTCGGCGTGTGTGTGATCTGGAAGCCTAGGGGCGGGAGTTATCAAAAAAATCGAACCAAGATGGCGGCGTCTCGGAGCCTGTTAATGGGAAATATTTGATGTGAATAAAGCTATCTACACGACTTTTTATATGTCTACATCGACTCCGTTAGTTATTCATGTGCTACACCAATGTTGCAAAGTATTGTAGGTCTTAACTGAAGTTTTCAACCATTATTGTTAGGTTGCTGCTAACGCTTAGACCAAAAATTCATTGGAACACATAGTAGCTAGCTAGCCTCGCTGCTAATAAGTATAACGTTATTATGTTCACATGTTCTCATACGACCCCCTCATTGAGGCAGAGGTACTGTTTGCCTCCTGTCTCTGGGCTTTTTCACTGCCGTTTTATGTAAGGTCAGCGATTCTAAATATGTTCTACACATACGTGAAATACATTCCCTATTCAATGGATAGAGAACAACGCTCCCAACATTACTCCATAGCAAATTACTTTGTCGCATGTTTGTTTGTCTGAGTTCGTTAGCAACAGTAACCATGGTTAGAAGCTGTCATCAGAAGGCCAGTAATAGTCAGGTGGCTTACAGTTTTTCTCGATTGATTACATTCAAAAACTGGAACTTATGGCACAATGACCACAACCTGTAACTCATGTGCCAACTCCCTAAACCAATTCTGCTAAACTATAAGCACAATTATCTGCTTTAGACACAGATTTCAATTGTTAACCGCACTTTCTTCAACTGACAACACACAATTATCTGCTTTAGACACAAATTTCAATTGTTAACCACACTTTCTTCAAAACACTAAACACCATCCTCTCTACTTTGCACACTTCATCAATGCCAAAACCTCCTTGTGTTCAGACAGAACACACTGCTATTCAATTGGCAAAACTTCCATTTCCAAGGCTGTTGTGCAATTTGAAATCAAAGCTTTAGCAATATGATGGCCACAGGTTAGCTCCTGGTTTGGAGAACAATTGATGGCAACATTGAAGTGAGAGGTGATCAGAAAGGCAGATGAGTGAGAGTAAGAGGAGGAGGAGGAGGAGGAAGAGGATGAAGAGAAAGAGCAAGAGCAAGAAGGAGAGCCATTATCTCTGATGAGATTCGGGCCACTGTGGTCAACCCTGTGGTCAACCATGGTTTGACCATGCAGGAGGCTGGCCAGAGGGTTCAACCAAATATAAGCCGCTTCTCAGTTGCATCCATTCTCTGGACATTCAGAAGAGGGAATAGGTAAGAAACACTACTATGACAGGAAAACACTAGTTTGAATGCCTTATCAGGAGCATAGTATTCTTGTATTTTCCATTGTACTGTATCTATAAAATTACGTAAACAAATACAAAGTGCAACCATTGATGACCAAGACTAATTCCTAAACATCAATACAGTGAGCCTAGCCACAGTGGACTGTGTTCTAAGGCGGAACACCTTGAGAATAAAGCAGGTGTACAGGGTGCCTTTTGTCAGAAACTCCGACAGTCAAACAGTTATGCTATGACTATATGCAAGTCATATACATTTCCACAACTGATTGCGTCCTATCAGCACTGACACATTACTGTACTGTATTGCAATCCAATCCAATGTTACAGTTTTTCTCGATTGCTTACACACATGAAGCATGCCTCGTTTTCTCAAAACTCTAAACACAAATCCCTAAACCACTCACACAAAAAGCAACAACATTCACAACACTGTGTAGGTCTATTTCTGATAGCACATTGTCAATATTGCCTTGAGCTACAACAGGATGCAGTAGTTTTTTGTCCTTTTTTATTTTACATTTTTCTTTCTTTTTTTTGTTGACTGTACTGGCCTATATCCTATAGTTTGTTCTGTGCAAATCATTTACACATTCATTTGTGTTTGCTGTGATGTATAGGCTACAGCACTTTTGGAAAAAATAAAGAAATATTTTAGTTGTTACTGTATATTTGTGTGTTGTTTTATATTTGCGTAAAAACATTATACAGTTATATTTTACTACAGGAGTAAGCGTATAGTAACATAATGTTCCTGATAAGGCCTTCATACTGGTGTTTTCCCATTTCATAGTAGTGTTTTCCATTGAGCACATCAGTGTTCAATCGATGCTTAGAATGTCTACTCATATAATGGGCTGTGTTTGTCATTAGAAAACAAAGTACCCTTTTGAGGTGACATAACACTGTTTTGAAAGCAAAGTTGCCTTTTGCAGGATGTATAAAGGGTTTTGCATTTTGTGTGAGTGGTTTTGGGATTTGTGTTTAGAGTTTTGAGGAAACGAGGCATGCTTTCAAAAAATGTGTGTTAGCAATTGAGAAAAACTGTAACAACTCGATCGTGACAAGAGTGATAAAAGCATGAAATTTGGCACACAATTAGCTTATATCCTACTAAAAGATATTAGAAGGGGTGCCCAAGTGAAACTGCTAATTTTTTAGTTTTACAGTTTTTCTCAATTGCTTAAACACATTTTTTGAAAGCATGCCTCGTTTTCTCAAAACTCTAAACACAAATCCCAAAACCACTCACACAAAATGCAACAACATTCACAACACTGTGTAGGTCTATTTCTAATACAACATTGTCAATATTGTCTTGAGTTAAGCAGTTATTTACGCATGTTTGTGTTTTCTTGTTTGTTTTAAAACCATATTTGCATTTGTATCTTTTATATGTAATATTTTATTAAAGATTTGCTTCAACATCATTACCATAGCACCAACAAAGGCGCATTACAGTACCAGTAGGCTACCGCAGAAAAACGGTAAAATTGGTGCAGATTGAGCGTGTCTTTTCATCTTTTCCTACATCAAACCTGATCATATGAGGAATGTGCTGTTATAAATTGACAAATGTGACGATGAAAAATGTCAAAAGTCAATAGCATTTGTCGAGCTTATCGAGTACATAGAAGAATGTAGCTATTAAAAAAGGAACTCATATGTTTAAACTTTCTGAGCTGTCCTTGTACATCAAGAGGCTTGAAGATATTGGAGTTAAAAAAACTATAAATAAAACCAAATAAAAACTTTTCATATGTGTGTGAGAGCTTTTCATATGTGTGTATGAGAGCTTTTCATATGTGTGTGTGAGAGCTTTTCATATGTGTGTGTGAGAGCTTTTCAGTAGTGTGTGTGAGAGCATTTCAGTAGTGTGTGTGAGAGCTTTTCATATGTGTGTGTGAGAGCTTTTCACTAGTGTGTGTGAAAGCATTTCAGTAGTGTGTGTGAGAGCTTTTCATATGTGTGTGTGAGAGCTTTTCAGTAGTGTGTGTGAGAGCATTTCATATGTGTGTGTGAGAGCTTTTCAGTTGTGTGTGTGAGAGGGTTTTCTGAATAATGTCCCTCACGGCCCCTCATACTATAGCGTGCACACACACACACACACACACACACACACACACACACACACACACACACACACACACACACACACACACACACACACACACACACACACACACACACACACACACAGAGACACAGAGACACCGAGACACAGACCATGATGTAGCAGCCAATCATGTAATAACTACAGATGTAATGTGATGACATTTCTGACTTAATTATGCAATAACATTTTGCACATAATGTAATATTATGTGATATACATAATGACATTATTGGCTGGTCATTACATTATTATGTGGGTTTAAAATTTTCATTTTTTTAATAACCAGAGATGATAATGTAATGTACACACACACACACACACACACACACACACACACACACACACACACACACACACACACACACACACACCTACAAACTGAAAGACAACATATCAATGGAGCAGCTTTCTTACTCCCCTCACCCTGTCGCACAGCTCCTGAAAAGTACAGTCGGCGATAGAGCCACACGTCCTGCTCAGGTGAAGCTTCCTGCCCAGAACGGTCAGGACCCGGGGCCGCGTAACTATGACAACAGGGCATACACAAACACACACACACACAAACACAAAGTCACTGTATTTGGGCTTTGTTGAATATGTACTTGACGAGAATGCCCAGAAATGTGCATTATTCATATTGAGAGATTGAGGGAAGAAAGAGACAGACAGACACAGATGGAGTTGTGAAGTGTGTGAATCTATGTCGGGTGAGTGTGTGTGTGTTTGTGTTCGTATACATGTGTGTGTAAGTATGTGTGTGTTTGTGTGTGGCCTACTGCAGAACTGAAACATAATTCACCAACAGAAATCACATTAAACACTGATACAATGAAAGCCACTTCAGAGCCTTTCCACGTCCCACACACGCACACACGTGCACACACACACACACACACACACACACACACACACACATACACATACACACACACACACACACACACACACACACACACACATACACACACACACACACACACACACACACACTCGAAACCAAGGACCTTGTGCTAAATAGCTGTGCTCTGCTGTTGTTCAATGAGTATTTGGTCTTTCAGGCAGACAACCCCCCCCCCCTCCCCCCTCTCCCTTTCCCCTTGCCAGATAAAAGAGTGTGCTGATAAAGATGAAGTAAGAAGCATACAGTCATTTTGTCTCTGGGCGAGTTCATGGAACAGATCATTCACAGCCCTCTCCGCTCCAGGTTCACTTGTGCTGTGGAGACAGACAGGAGGGGGACATGAGGGGAGACACAATGGACATGTTTGTTCATATGCAGCTACTGGATGTGTGCTGCACAAGCATCATTGTGGGATGGATTTTGTTGGTGCCTGACAATAGTGTAGGACCCTTGTTTGAGAACATGTACAAATAGTTTATATACATTTGTGTGTGTGTGTGTGTGTGTGTGTGTGTGTGTGTGTGTGTGTGTGTGTGTGTGTGGTGCCTGACAATAGTGTAGGACCCTTGTTTGAGAACATGTACAAATAGTTTATATACATTTGTGTGTGTGTGTGTGTGTGTGTGGGGGGGGGGTATCCTTACAGGTAGTACAGTATTCCTGCTGCAGGCATGTCTCTCTTCCTGTAGTCCACTCCAGAGTCTAAGCAGACTGTATGGCAGTGCTCCTACACACACACACACACACACACACACACACACACACACACACACACACACACACACACACACACACGTTATGAATTCTGTAACAGGATATACAGAGGAACAAAAATGGTTCATTTGCATTGTAATTACGCTTCTTAACTATGCCAGCTTTTCAGGCAATTTTTTAAAAAGCTGTTACGATCTAAAGAAATCATCCAAATGTCCTTTAGTCTAACACTTCTTTACACTTCCATGGTATTCACATATAACAGTACAGTCCAAAGGAAACCTTCAGCTATACATCAAAGGCGCAGTTCTGTAAACCTTTCGACATCTATAGTCGAAAGTATATGATTTGTGACGACGGGCTTATTATCTCTGATCATTTTTCCTGACGTGCAGGAACAACAAGAGTGCTGTCTGTGCGTGGAGGCTCGAGACATGCTCCAGTGAGTTATAAAATCAATTTCAGTTTCCTTTTCTTTTTTTTTTTTTTCTTTCTTTCTTTAGTCCTTCAGTCCGTTCCACCTCCCCTCCATCTTGAACTGGGCATAATTAGCAATCACTACATGGAAGGAGAAAGAGTGATATTCCCTCCATCACCCTGTCCCCCACGTCTTGCCCCCCACCCTCATAATCAACAACCCCCTCACCCCTCCCCTCCCTTCCCCTCCCCATCTCACCCCGATTCTTCGTGCTGTCAACTTTTCTCTTTGGAGCTTGGGGGGGGTTACGCGTCCGAGCCAATTAGCTGAATCACAGGTAATAACAGGCTGCCAAACAGCCAGTGGCGGTGGACAAAAAGAGATAGAGAGAGAGGGAGAGAGATATATAGATAGATAGGTAGAGAGAGTTAGAGAAAGAGATAGAGAGGAGGCCATAGAGAGAGTGAGTGATGGAGAGAAACAGAGAGAAGCATAGGGCAAGAGATAGAGAGGGAAGGAGAGAGAGAGAGGAGAGAGAGGAGAGAGAGGGAGAGAAACGGAGTGGAGGAGGTAAGGAGAGGCAGAAAGAGAGAAAGAAACCAGTTTCTTCATCATCAATCCCTGATAACCTCGTCAACGAGGTCGCCGTGTAAACAGACGCCACGGCAACAACTGTGGCAATCATGTTGCTGCTGCTGTTTGCTGAGCCAGTCCTTGTTTTGGCTTCTTTTCTTGTCTGTGTGCTACTCTGAAACCTCCGGGCCACTCATTAAAGGTGCAGTAGGTAGTTTTACGTTGACAAAAAAAAAGGAAATGCTTCCGAACTTGGAATGATGCTGTAACTGAAAGTGTGATGAATGAACACTGTTCCCCAATATTACTGTATTCTTTAAACACTTTGTTTCTCTGTTTCAGCTCCTCTTGACATGTGTGGGCGCTCTAAAATGTCAACAAATGCAACATAAACATCTCAGACAACATGTACAGAAGATAGAAGATCAATTACTATCTGCTATCATCCTTCAGATATATTATTGTAGGTACAAAATAATTTAATTCTAGGATCATTTTAGGAGGAAAAGGAGGAACAAATGAACACAGTAGATACAAACCATAGACACAGGAATACAGGGACTGGCCATGCCTGTGACGTTGCCACTCACTTACATTACATTAAACAGGACGTTGTGCCCCTAGGGGGGGACCAAGGTAGGACAAGGAAGTGTTTTGCCCCATGTAAGCGAATGGGAGTACATAACTTTAAATAACTACAGAATGGTTGAGTGCCATATGGTCATATAGTTAGTCTGGATTAGCTGTATAGTTCATAAATTGACAAAACACTACAAACATGCTGAGACCCTGACTTCACAGGCACTGATGGTCCAGGTCTTCCTATGTATATGATACAAACACAGAGAAAGAAGGAGAAGGACAGAAAAGAGCTGTGAGGAAGAGAAAGATTCATGGACAGCAGGCTTGGGCATCATCAGAGATCTTCAGTTTAAAATTGAATCGTTATGATTGGATCTCATCGTGATTCAATTCGATCACTATCCTTCAGTCACGACTCAATTCAATCAAGATTGTAGAGTAACGATTGATCATGATTCGTGAGCCACGATTCAATTTCATCATGAACCAATAAGGTAAGACTACCGTGTAAAAGAAACACACTTTGTCACCCTTGTACTTTATCCACACGCTGAATGTGTGTTCATTAAATTAAAAATAAATTGCATTTGATTTATTACTAAATTACAAATTCGATTTATGATGTCAATGTGATTCCACAATGAATCCCAGTACTGGGCATAGTATGACGACATGCAGCTGAATTGATTGCACCCAACCCCCAATAGGCATGATATGAGGTTAAAGGATTGCAGTGAGCACCATTCAGAGGGGGAAATCAGCAATCACACACCATCAGTTCAAAACAACTCCATCCGCAAACCCCCGAAAAAATGAGCATGTGTTATCAGCCTTAAAGCTCTCTGGCACTACGTGTGTGAGTGTGCGTGAGAGAGAAGAGGTGAAAGTGTTAAAGGAAGCACCATTACGGACACAACTGTGGAATCTATCATCTATCCTCATTGTCTACTAAAAAGAGAAGAGCGAAAAAACGAGATAGTATCAGAAGACAAAAAATTGCGAAAAGGGAGAGAAAGGTAGAAACACAGAGAGAGATAGAGGGAGAGAGAGGAAGAACACAGAGAGAGACGGAGGGAGAGAGCGATAGAGGGAGAGCACAATCAGTCCCTAGGCCGTGATGGGAGGATATTTCTAATCAGGGGGTGATATGGCCGCTCTCGTTGATCATTACGTGATTATGGCCTTTTGATAGATTCGTTAGGAACGCAAACCTCTCATCACTTCCTCCTGTTCTCCATCTCGTCTCTCATTTCCTTAAACTCTCCCTCTATCCATCTCTCTTGCACACATTTGCAATTTTCACAGATCATCCGTCCATCAGACCTGCCATCTACCGGACACACCCCCTCCTATTACTTCTGATAAAAGCATCTGTCAAATAACTTCACATAGGGACCCGTTATCAAGGTGTAAGATTGAAAGTTTTAATAGAAAATAGCTTGATTTAAATTACTGCAGCTTGGGTCAGTCTCATGCATATTGCATTTATATACACTACCATTCAAAAGTTTGGGATCACTTAGAAATGTCCTTATTTTTCAAAGAAAAGCACTGTTTTTTTCAATGAAGATAACATTAAATGAATCAGAAATACACTCTATAAATGTGGTAAATTACTATTCTAGGTGGAAACGTCTGGTTTTTAATGAAATATCTACATAGGAGGCCCATTTCCCGCAACTATCACTCCAGTGTTCTAATGGTACATTGCGTTTGCTAATCGCCTTAGAAGACTACCGGATGATTAGAAAACCCTTGAAAACCCTTGTGCAATTATGTTAGCACAGCTGAAAACTGTTTTGCTGGTGAGAGAAGCTTTAGCATCACATTTGTGGGTTCGATTATACTCTCAAAATGGCCAGAAAAAGAGAACTTTCATGTGAAACTCGCCAGTCTATTCTTGTTCTTAGAAATGAAGACGATTCCATGCGAAAAATGGCGAAGAAACTGAACATTTCCTACAACGGTGTGTACTTCAGAGAACAGCACAAACGGGCTCTAACAGAGTAGAAAGAGAAGTGGGAGGCCCTGGTGCACAACTCAGCAAGAAGACAAGTATATTACAGTCTCTAGTTTGAGAAATAGACGCCTCACAGGTCCTCAACTGGCAGCTTCTTTAAATATTACCCGCAAAACGCCAGTGTCAACGTCTACAGTGAAGAGGCGACTGGGATGCTGGCCTGATGAGTGACAAAGAAAAAGCCATATCTGATACTGGCCAATAAAAAGAAAAGATTATTATGGGCAAAAGAACACATTGGACAGAGGAAGATTGGAAAAAAGTGTTATGGACAGACGAATCAAAGTTTGAGGTGTTTGGATCACACAGAAGAACATTTGTGAGACGCAGAATAGGTGAAAAGATGCTGGAAGAGTGCCTGACGCCATCTGTCAAGCATAGGTAATTGAACAGGTAGCTTGAATTTCCTGCTGGGCATTGCTGCCTGACGCACCTCCTCCGGTGCCTGTGGATCAGCTGCAGGGTCGTCAGCCAGGAACCACCATTCACAGACGTTTCGCTCCTTTAATCCTGGAACGTCTCCTGGTGGCGGAGCAGTGACGGGGACGTCTCCCTGTCACCCCCTGCAGCTGGTATCTAGGTTAGGTGCTCTTTCCCCAGCCCTTTCCCCTCCTCCTTAGCCACAGCCAAAAGCTGCCCTTCTCTGCCTCTTCCGCCAGCTCTTTTGTTGCTTTCTTAAGCTTTCCTCCTGTCACGCCTGCGTCCCTTAGTAGGCGTGTGGTTGACTGCCCCACAAAGCCTCGGCATCCAACCTCCACTGGGTAGATGGTGGTCTTCCAGCCAGCCTCCCTGCACTCCGCAGCCAGGTCCGAGTACTTGGTCTTCTTTCGTTCGAAAGCGGCCTCGATTCCCTCCTCCCATGGTACTGTGAGCTCAATGAGGAGTGCAGTTTTTGCCTTGGTGGACCACACCACTATGTCAGGTCGGAGAGACGTGGTGGTGATTTCGCTGGGGAACTGGAGCTGCCTGCCAAGATCTACTCGCATGTTCCACTCCTGGTCGGAGGAAAAGAGCTTTGGTGTTGCTTTTGGCCTGGTGCTTCTTCTTTCTCCGCCCTCCCTGACAAAGTTGATGTGGTGTTCCGTTGGTGGGAGACATCCCCTGCTTTCCCGTCTGCGCCCTTCCAGTACCTCAGCTAGCTTTGTCAGGACCTGGTCATGGCGCCATCTGTAGCGTCCCTGCGAAAGCGCGATCTTACAGCCCGACAAGATGTGCCGGAGGCTTGCGTTGGGAGTGTTACAGAGTGGGCAGACTTCCTCGTTTCCGAACCACTGGTGGAGGTTCCGAGGACAGGGAAGCGTGTCATACGTTGACCTGATGAGGAAGCCAAGCCTCGCTTGAGGGATCTTCCACAAGTCTGACCAACTGATCTTCCGGTCGACAACCCCCTCCCAGGTTGTCCAGCTTCCTTGTCGGCTCTGGGACACAGCCTTGATCTTATAGCGCTCTTCCTCCGTCCTTATCACCTCTGACACCACCATCTCCTTTCTCTCTTTCCGGTTGGCCTTAGACCAAAAACGTGGTGCCTCTCCCCAGCCTAGTCCTGCCCTTCCTGCCTGGACCCTGCCCACGATTTCTTGGTGTTGCAGCCTGCCAACTGCTCGGTCGACTTCAGTTTGGGCGTCCCACTTCCTGCCAGTACGGACCTTGACGCCTGCGTTTCTAACTGACTGATCGGTGGACTCTCTTAATTCAAGAAGCAGCCTGGTCTTTTCCTGCTTGTAGCCCAAACTGATGGATTGTAGTGGCAGCTGCAAGGTGTTCTTCCCAAAGAGGCCAGTGTCAGAGAAGCACCTTGGTAGCCCCAGCCACTTTCGGATGAATGAGTTGGCTTTCCCATCCATCTTGGTTGTTGTAGATGAGGGAATCTCACTCATCTTCAGTGGCCACATTATCCTTCTGTAGAGTGTGAACTGGTAGATCCACACCTTGTACTTCCCCGGGAGCTGGCTTTGGTCGATCTTTGCCAGGCCATCTGAGAGTTGTTTCAACACAGCTCTACCCATTTGCTTGTCGGAGAGCTCTGATGTGTACTCTCTACCTAGGCTTCTGATGGGATGCTCAGACAGAAGTGGGATTCTCTCGCCCCCTGCGATAAAGATGGTGCTGTCATTTCTGACTCCCCTTCTGAGGGACAGGCTGCGGGACTTGGCAGGCTTGATTTTCATTCTTGCCCAGGACATCAGCTCGTCCATCCTTTTCAGCAGTCTAGATGTGCAGGGTGCTGTCTGAAGGAGGCTTGTGACATCGTCCATGTAGCTCCTCAGTGGAGGTAGCTTCTGTCCGGATGGTAGTTTAATCCCTCCCACAGTCTGTCTTGCTCCGATGAGGATGATCTCGAAGGCTGCCACAAACAGAATGGGAGAAATGGCACACCCCATGGCGATTCCCACCTCTAGTTGTTGCCACCCGGTGATGAAGTCCTGTAGGGCAAAGCACATCTGCAGATCCTTGAAATAGTTTGCCACCAAGTTCTTAATACAGGAGGGCACGTGGAAAAACTCCATGGCATAGCTGATCAGCTGATGTGGCACTGACCCATAGGCGTTGGCGAGGTCGAGCCAGATGACATGCAGGTCCGTCTTCTCGCGCTTGGCCTTTTGGATCTGTTCCCAGATCATCGAAGAGTGTTCTACACAGCCTGGGAAGCCTGGGACCCCTGCTTTCTGGCAGCTGGTGTCAATGTAGTTGTTCTCCATCAGGTAGTTGGTCATCCTTTTGGCCAGCACAGAGAAGAAGATCTTCCCTTCCACGTTGAGCAGGGCGATGCTCCTAAATTGGCCGATGTTTTTGGAGTTCTCTTCTTTGGGGATGAAGACTGCTACCGCTCTTTGCCACTCAGACGGAATGCTTCGCTTTTTCCAGACAGTTCTCATGAGGTACCATAGCAGCTCTAGCACCTTGGGGCAGTTATTATAGAGCTTGTAGGGTACTCCATTGGGACCCGGTGCTGATGAAGACCTTGCCTTCTCCACGACGTGCCTGACTTCGCTGAGCTTGGGGGGCATGATGTTGAACTTAGAGGTTGGTGGTGTAGGCCGTGGTACATACCCAGGTGTTCCTAGTGGGACGTTCCTTGCAGGATCGCTATACTGTTTCCTGACATGCTGCTCAAGCTGCTCGTTAGTGATTTCCAGCTTCCCACTCTTTTTCTCTTCCAGCAGCTGTCTGGCGTGCTTGAAGGGGTCTTTGAAGAAGTTGGCTCTTTCCTTTTCTTTCCGGTTCCGGCGCTTACGGATGCGCTCAGCTCTGCGAAGAAGGGCCAATCTCTGCCTGACCTCCCCCCACAGTGCCTTCAGGCCCTCTTTCTCTGCCTGAGTTGCTTTCCTCCAGTTCTTACGGAGTTGTCGTCGTCTTCCTTTTCTCTCCTTCCTTGGTAATGTGATGGTCTGGGCCTGCTTTGGTGCTGGTGAAGTGGGAGATTGGTACAAGGTAAAAGGGATTTTAAATAAGGAAGGCTATCACTCCATTTTGCAACACCATGCCATATCCTGTGTACAGCGCTTGATTGGAGCCAATTTCGTCCTACAACAGGACAATGACCCAAAGCACCTCCAAATTATGCAAGAAATATTTAGGGAAGAAGCAGGCAGCTGGTATGCTGTCTGTAATAGAGTGGCCAGCGCAGTCACCAGATCTCAACCCCATTGAGCTGTTGTGGGAGCAGCTTGACCGTATGGTACGCAAGAAGTGCCCATCAAGCAAATCCTTGTGGGAGGTGCTTCAGGAAGCGTGGGGTGAAATTTCTACAGATTACCTCAACAAATTAACAGCTAGAATGCCAAAGGTCTGCAATGCTGTAATTGCTGCAAATGGAGCATTCTTTGACGAAAGCAAAGTTTGAAAAACAAAATTAATATTTCAAATAGAAATCATTATTTCTAACCTTGTCAATGTCTTGACTATATTTTCTATTCATTTTGCAACTCATTTCATAAATAAAAGTGTGAGTTTTCATGGAAAACACGAAATTATCTGGGTGACCCCAAACTTTTGAACGGTAGTGTATCTTCATTATATAACAAGCAGATGTATAAAGACACAGACCAGCTGGTCTACTGTTGGGTCGCATGTTTTTATTTTTCCTGAAATGTACATGCTTTTGTGATTATCTTTAACTTGTGATTAAAACATATATTACTTTACTTTCTTCACACCTTAATGTAATGTCATTACGCATCTGATACATCTATGATAATGGCCTATTTGCCTAACACAGACCAGTTTGTACTAAACGTTTTACTGGAGTACAATTGACCAGTACCAGAGTACCAGAGTACCAGAGTACCAGACCAAAAGTCCAATGAATTTAGTCTCAAATGATTCTATGGTTTGGAATCCTTTCTCACTCCATCCATCTCACTTGAGCAGCACAGGCCAACAGGATATTCTACATCCTTGTTAGCATTTCGGCTTTGCGGCGTAAATAAAGTATGCAGACAGCGACTCTCCTGCTCTCTTCTTCCTCACCACCATCGCTCTGATGATGGTGATAATCATCATCATGATAATACCTGTGTTATATATTGAGATAATCGTGCTCACTGAGTGAACAGGCCTTGGGTCAGTTTTGGCCCGTCATTATCCCTCATCTGTGACTCGCTTTGGGATTAAAGCACTGACCCACCATCAGCAATCAGGGAACTAGCATCATCATGACTCTACCAAGCAGACAGATTGCAATAACAAAAGGGTCCTTCAGGAACACATTATTCTAACCCTGCTTCATAAGACTGACATAACCATCCAGAGACCTCATGCCTCTGTCATGCAGACGGACTGCATTAAAACAAGGGTCCTTCGGGAACACTTTATTCTAAGCCTGCTTCATAAGACGGACATAACCATGATTCATGACATGCAGGGACACTGCACTAAAACATGGCTCAGTCCTCCACAGACTTCAGTGCTGACCCCGGGCAAAGGGTCAAGCGTGAAATGCAAGTTCTTCTCTGGGGAAAAAAAATAACACTTAGCTAAGTTGTGCTTTATGACACGTGAGGGGAGACACGACAGCATACGTCCACATTGGAGACGTAGAAATCACTGCATCCTTCACGACATTTTCATCTGAAATAAGGTGTAAAACTGGCCCAGGCTAATAGCTAAGGGAATAACACCATAGTGGTGGTCACCTGATACCGAGTCAGACCCTAGTGAAGGATAGTTTGGAGAGGAGGAATGTAACTAGGCCCTTGTTATAATAGAGGTACTTGCCACAAACATGTCCCTTAATATGAGATTTCCTTTAATGGGAAACATCAATGATAAAAAAAAAAAAAAAAAATGTGAATGATCAACAAATGTTCTAAAATGCTATAAAGGTTTATTTTAGTTCAAACGATAAGGTGATGTAGATTTACTTGTAGCAGAAAGTACAAAATGTTAGTGAGCTTTGACAAACTTCGCCACAATTGCAGACGCTCAACTGCAGAGCGAGTCTGCTCTAAGACCAAGATCTTTAAAAGAGTTACGCTCTCTAGCTCTAGTTACGATTTGGTCTCGCTCAAATTACAATGTTGTGATAAAACACTCTCTCTCACACACACACACACACACACACACACACACACACACACACACACACACACACACACACACACAAACTCTCTCTATCTATCTGTCTCTCACTCCAACACTCTCCTGAGAACTTCCATTGCAGACAGGTTTTTTTTTTCCCCCTCTCTCTTTCTGTTCCAGAAGTCATTGAGTAGCTGTTGTATGTCAATGGTCCAGACCTTTCCTGGACAGCAATTTAGCCAGAAAGAGAGAGAGAAAAAAAGTGTGGCTTCTCTCTCTCTCTCTCTCTCTCTCTCCCCCTCCCTCTCTCTAAATTTTTCAAAGAGGGCCTTCCATTGAGTGTTCACAAAAGGCGACGTTAGCTGAGACCAAGCCTGATGAGTCCCTCTCCCTCATTAGGCTGGCGAAACCATCTCTACCTCGTCTTCTTTCCCTCCCTCTTTCTCTTTCTTTTCCACCCCTCTTTTTTTGTTGTCGGGGAGAGAAGTGACCAAAAAAAAACAGCCTCAAAAGAACACAGGGGTAGGAGGGGGGTGGTGGTAGAAAGGGGTAGTTAAGCTGAAAGAGGAGAGTGGTGTATGTGTGTGTGAGAGAAAGTATGTGTGTGTGTGTGTGTGTGAGAGAGAGAGAGAGAGACAAAGTGTGTGTGGAGGGGGGAGTCCGTTGTGTATTCATCTGTGTGTGTCTTATAGCTACTCTGGTGGTAGAGAAGAGAATGGAGAAAGAGAGCGAAGGGGGGGATGAATTGTAAGGAAAGTGGAGAGAGAGAAGGGGGGGATGAATTGTAAGAAAAGTAGAGAGAGAGGGAGAGAGGAAAAGACAGCTTAAAACAGTGCCTTTCTGGAGCGCAGTACTGGGTGACTCCTCTCACTTCAAAGTAGTTTTGTGAGTGAGTGTGTGTTTGGGGGGTGGTATTGGCTTTCTTCGGTCAATGCTTTCAGAGATTAGGGGACTAGTATGTGTGTGTGTGTGTAAGAGAGAGTGTGTGTGTAGGGAGGCGGGCAACAATGTGAACACACTAATTACACCTAATTATATATTCCCTCTCCTCGCCATCGCCTTCGGCCAGAAAAGGGGTTTGGTTCACGCAACATACCCACAACGTTCCTAAAACATTCCCATCACCCGCTCGTGACCTCAGCCTTTGTTTTTTGGGAGGAACATCTTTACAGGGTTTGTCCTTGTGTCTCTGGAGTACCAGGACCTCCCAGGTACCTCCTCCAGGGGACCCCCTATCGTGAACCCCTCTCTGCCCAACATGGTGACTCCTGTGGGGGCAAGCTGGCCTCTGCACCTGGGTCTCCACTCTGGAGCCACCCCCTTGTTTAACTACTGTTTGAAGAATAAGACATACTGGTACTCATACTTCAGAAGACTCCAGGCCAATGCCTTGATAGAACCCAGAAAAGTTATAACAGTGCATTTACAAGTAATAAATAGTAGCATTTCCTGTGCCAGTATGTCGGATTACCTGTTAACCCCTACTGTGAAGTCTCACTAGTAACAACATGGACTGAAGTACAAATACACTGGAGAAGCCTAAACACACCCAGAATGAAGAGCATCCCTAAATGCAAGCCAATGTGGCCACGCTGGCTGGCTAACTCCACATGAGAAACACTGGGAATGCTGGGAATGCCGGTGCACGCCTGGGGAGTTCTGGCTTAAACTCATACAATCTCCCTAAAACTGGAGCCCTAGCAGACGGATATGGTGCAAAACATGGCAAAGAGAAAACAACTTCATATGGAGCACATTTAGCTTTTTACTCATGTCACAGACATCCCCTTTCTTGGAAATGGACAGTGAGAGGGACAGATTCTCTCTCACTCTCTCTCCCTCTTCCTCTCTCCATCTTTCTTGTGGTCTACTTACACCTTTCTGTCTGTCTCTGTCCCCCTGCTTGTCTATGTCTTTGATAAGACTCTAAAATGGGACTGGACTATGTGAGGGTCCGACTAACTGGCTCTCTCTTCTTTTCACGCCTGCTTCCTGTCTTTCTACCTCCCTCCCTTTTTCTCTCAATCTCTCTTCCTCTCTTCTTCTCTCAATCTCTCTCCCTCTTAGTCAGGTAGAACCCCAGGATAGGTGTGACATAAGGTACGAATGCAATTTTTTTGCATAAATTGATAGTTTAGGGGTTGTAGACTCAGAATCTGACGGGTGCCGCTCCGGCACCCTTGAGCATTTTTTTTTTAAATGACATAATCTGCCACGCCACCTTTTTTGAAAAAAATAACTAGATGCACATTACTGTATAAACCCATCATGTGTGGTATCAAATGAAAGCTCTTCTCATACAGAAAACGACTATGCCAATACAAAATGCTAAAAATGATTTCAAGTCCCTCCAGAGAACAGAATATCTGTAAAGTCCGGTTAGGTCACACCGCTGAAATGGTAGGCTGAGCATCTTCGTTTTTAGACAATTCATGTTAACAAATTGTCTCAACCCTCAACAATTAATGAAATAGACAAAGTTATAGGGAGCAAAGTAGTACTTTCTCACAGATTCTGAAAGCAACTATATACAGAACATTTTGCCGGGCTGGCCTTGTACACATCACAAACATCAAATGTCTCTCTAAAAAACATTCATTCAATCAGACATTTACATCCTCTATTATCCAACCAAACAGGGATACATCATCAGTACACACGGGAGGTGTTTTTTTGTCAGCAGCTCTCCACAGAAGGACAAGCAGCCGTGCACGCTTGATGTGTTCCACTGCACATTCTCTTGTTGGAGGAAGACTCTTTATTTTAGGAGGATCTCTTCTCTTGGTGAATAGCATGTATCTCAAGTAGAGGCAAGAAAGGAAATCCATTCATCAGCTTCTACATCTGTAAAAATCTTCAAATCAAGATCCCTCTTGAGCATCAAATTGATTGCTGAGGTTTTCCCTTTGCTATATGGATGACACACTGTCACAACCAGGCAATGCATGAACAGCCAACAAATCACAAGATTTGTCTCCTAATTTTGCAGCCGTAGCATTGATGTCAATGACTTTGTTGTTATATTTACGCATGGAGATTTGCGCATTAGGCTTGTAAAGCCAAATAAAAAACATAAGGAGGACCAAATTATCAGTGTCATCAGCCAACATTTGAATGTGCTTCTTCTGAGGCAACATCTCCAAAAGATAACTGATTACTTTAACATCAGCCTCTTCATGATTGTATGCACTGTTGTCTCCAATTAACCACACATATGGATTGGTTTTGTCTGCATCACACAAATACTGGATCAGTGCCGCTTTGTTTTTCTCACTTTTCATAATGACATCTAGGGTGTCATGTTGGAACTCAAAAGATACTGTCTTGGTGTTGTGCCCTTAGCCCGTCTCTGACGTCCATGTGATTTAACGGAGTGTTCTTCATACCGATCAAATACAATGTAGGTGTCGTGGGATCTGTCAAATGACTTCAAGAAGTTATCGGCAAAGGTCTTCAGTGTTGTGTTTTTGGGCCACAGGGTGTGGTAAATGGCCTCGTTACCATCTACAATTTCAAGCTCTACTGGATGCAGTGGAGTTGTAGAGGTAGGCACTGCCAGCTTTTCTACAAGTACAGCTGAACGGTGAACTGAATTTGATATTATTCATCTCTTATTTGGATAAACGAGGAATGATAATTCCAGTAGATGGTTGACCTTGGTTTTTCTGAAATATTCATTGTTATGGGTAAATTCAACTGCCATTGAGTGAGTTTCTTTGCAGCCATTTGGTGTGTACACCTGTAGATCAAAATGATCACACCATGCACTGATCAATCCTCCATGCATTAGGCTATATGGTAATTCCATAATTTATTTAATTTAATACAAAACATGACTTAGAGGTGTAAGCTATTGTGCGGCAAAAAGGAACGTAATCCGACCTTGAAGGTCACTTTGGAAAAGGTATTTTGTTCTCTGGAGAGTCTACAACCTCTAAACTATCAATTTATGCAAAAAAAATGCATTCGTACCTTCCGTCACACTTATGCCCACATTCCACAAAGTTCTACCTGACTATCTCTTTTTCTCTCAATCTCTCCCTCTTTTTCTCTCAATCTCCCTCCTACTCTTTTGCTCTCAATCTCTCTCCTTCTCTTTTTCTCTCAATCTCTCTCCCTCTCTGTTTCTATCTCTGCTTGGACTGAAGTGGTTTCTTGTGTTAGTGTCCATGAAACTATCCAAAATCACACGACTGAAAAAAAAAGACACAGAGGGGGAAAAAAGACGCTCCAACCTGAACTTTTCAAAAATACATAATAAATAATGTTGAACCTCTTCAGCATGGATGGTCCTTCTGCAGGGGCCCGAGAGGCCGTTTCTAGTGCTCAGGAAGGTTGCTTTCACATCCCCTACCATGACAACTAAGCTGAAGATCACTGTGACTCGTCCCCACTGGCAGCAAAGCAGATGCATTTAAAAAAAGCAGGGTACATAAGGGTGACATGAGGCCCTACCACAGTGCCCCTAATCAGCCAGGAGAAACGGCTGGAAAAGGAAAACACCAAATGCACCGGAAATTTGTGTGTGTGTGTATATGTGTGTGTGTGTGTGTGTGTGAGAGTGTATGCATGAGCATATGTATCTGTGTAGGAGTGTGCGCATGTGTGTCTGTGTAAGAGTGTGTATATGTGTGTGTGTGAAAATTAGGGCTGTCAAAATTAACGCGTTAATCTATGAGATTATTGTGGCCGAGATTAATGCGATAAAATATTTTAACGCAGTTAATGCAACTTTGTTTACTTCCGGTGTGCGTTTACCCCTGACCCCTGACACGAAACCGCTGCATGCCTAGAGTCAGTTAGATAGGAGAGACCGAGACGGTAGTTGAAGATGGAGAGAGCTGAGGGATTGTTGGGCGGAAAGTTTCTGTTTAAGAGGCAAAATGACGTAAACAAACGACAAAACTAAAGTTGTATGCAGCATTTGTCAAGCTGAATTTAGCTATCACAGAAGCAGCTTGTCTTTAAGTCATCACCTTAATGCAAAACACCCGACAGAAAGCAGTCCCAGGTTAGATGGTCGCCAACCCACACTCCACGACTTCTCTAGGAAAATGACTAGACGAGTCCGTGAAAAGGTTACCAACACTTTAGCAGTTTGGGTTGCCGGTGACTGTCAGTGGGCTGACTGAGGTGATTCGAATTGCTTCAGGGGACAATTCTTACGATTTACCGCTGAGTGGCACCATTGTGTCTCGCATATATTCCTTGTATGATGGCGAGAGAGCACGGTAAATTCAACTCCTCGAGCAAGCTGCCAGCGTCGCCCTTACTGGTGACCACTGGACGTCAGTCAGCAATGACAATTACCGGGGTGTCACAGCTCATTTTATTGACAATGTATGGAAATTGAGATCTTTTGCATTGGAAGTAAAAAAAACTGAGGCGCGACATACAGCGGAGAACTGTAGAAGAAAAACAAACTTTTAATCGCGATTAATCTAGATTAATGAATTAAAAAATGTGAGATTAATTAGTTCATTTTTTTTTATCTATTGACAGCCCTAGTGAAAATCCTTCAACAGATGTAAACCACTGTGTAGATCTAAGGCCTATTTGTAAAGATGCCCCAGCGAGTCTGGTGGCTCTGGGCCTGTGTCTGCCCTTTAGAGAGGGTGTTATGTATGCATTGCACCTGTAGAGGGCAGTAATGAAACATCTTGCTGGGCTCCCAGTCTGAGAGTGCCACCTCAGTCTTATTACTAAATATTATCAAACAACAGGAGAAGAAGCCTGATAGATCGGTACGTGTGCACATATATGTATGTATAGCAGGAAAGAGGAAAAAGATCAAATAAAACCGGTGATTCATTTTCTAGGCAAGGTTGGATGTGTTTGGCAGAATGAGTGTGTGTGTGTGTGTGTGTTAGAGATGGAAATATTAGCATGGCTAAAGTTAAGTTAAGATATGTAAGCAGCCACATATGTACTGTATGTGTCTTTTTATAAGACAAAGAGAGAGAAAGAAGAAGTCAAGTCATGTCACATTTATTTACAGTGGGGAAAATAAGTATTTGAACCCCTGCCGATTTCGCAGGTTTGGCCACTTGCAAAGAAATGTGTGATCTATAATTGTAATAGTAGGTGTATTTTAACAGTGAGAAACAGAATATCAACAAAAAAATCTAGAAAACTGCATTTTATAACATTTATGACTTAATTTGCATTTGATGCAGAAAATAAGTATTTGAACCCCTAGCAAAACATGACTTAGTACTTGGTGGAATAACCCTGGTTGGCAAGCACAGACGTCAGACTTTTCTTGTAGTTGGTCACCAGGTTTACACACATCTCAGGAGGGATTTTGGTCCACTCTTCTTTGCAGATCCTCTCCAAATCCTTAAGCTTGCGTTTTCAATGGGAGGGAATGAGGGAATGAGGTTCAAGCCCAATATTCCACATTACATGGCCCCATCCATAGTCCCCTCGATGCAGTGGAGTCGTCCTGTACCCTTGGCAGAGAAACAGCCCCAAAGCATAATGTTTCCACCTCCATGCTTGACGGTGGGGATGGTGTCATATTCAGCATTCTTCCCCCTCCAAACGCGGCAAGTCAAGTTGATGCCAAAGAGCTTGATTTTGGTCTCATCTGACCACATCCTGTCTCCCAATCCTCCTTAGAATCATTCAAGTGTTCATTGGCAAACTTCAGACGGCCCTGTACATGTGCTTCCTTGAGCAGGGGGACCTTGCGAGTTCTGCAGTACTTCAAACCATTACGGCGTAGTGTGTTGCCAATGGTTTTCTTGGTGACTGTGGTCCCAGCTGCCTTGAGATCATTCACAAGCTCTCCCTGTGTAGTTCTGGGGTTATTCTGCACCTTTGGGATGATCACCGATACCGCACGAGGGGATATCTTGCATGGAGCCTCAGACCTAGAGCGATGGACAGTTGTTTGGTGTTGCTTCCATTTACGAATAATCGCACCAATAGTTGTCTGCTTCTCACCAAGCTGCTTGCCGATGGTTTTGTAACCCATTCCAGCCTTGTGCAGGTCTACAATCTTATCTCTGATGTCCTTGGTCAACTCTTTGGTCTTGCCCATGGTGGTGAGGTTGAAGGTGTGAAGTATGATTATTTGGACAGGTTTCTTTTATACACGTCACCAGTTGAGATCAGGTGTACCTTGTTAAGCCTAATGAGGACTAATCTGTGTGCTTCTTGGGCACATAACTGGTCATTGGGAGCCAGAATTCTTGCTGTTTGCTTGGGGGTTCAAATACTTATTTTCTGCATCTAATACAAATAAAGTCAAAAATGTTATAAAATGCAGTTTTCTGGATTTGTTTGTTGATATTCTATTTCTCACTGTTAAAATATACCTACCATTACAATTATAGATCACACATTTCTTTGCAAGTGGCCAAACTTGCGAAATCGGCAGGGGGTCAAATACTTATTTTCCCCACTGTATATATTCATATTTAAAAACACCAGGAGAGGAGAGGAGGAGGAGGAGGAGGAGGAGGAGGAGGAGAAGAAGAAAAAAAGAAAAAAGAAATGAAGCAAGGGGGTGGAGACAAGCAGGTGAATAAGGAGGAGTCCTTGCAAATCAAAAGTTAATTGAACAGTGAAGACGTCAATGTCTGGGGGATTAACCCCTAAAACAGAAGAGAGAAGGTCACAGAGGTCCCAACTCTTTGTCAGACACACACACTCCCACACACACTCTTTCTCTCTCTCGCACACACACATACACACACACACACACTCACACTCTCACTCAGTCACCCTTACACACACACAAACACAAAACATGCTGAGGTTGAGACACATAGGGCCATCCCAAACACCCTTATTTGGGTCAGGCATCATTGAGGACAGCCTAAAACCAGATGTCCAAACAAAAGGAGAGCTGGGGGCTGGGCAGGGGTCTTGAGAGAAGAGGACCTCAGAGCTCTGATCAGGCTAGACTGCATGGGGGCGCGGAGGACGACAGGGGGTTGGGAGGGGGCGCGGAGGACGGGGACGGGGGTGTGGGGGGGTGGTGGCTCAGAGAACCACAGGTTCTCGCAGACCACAATCGCTGACCCAGAAAGTTCCTGTACAGCCCACCTGTGTGAAAAAAAACATCTCCCCCTGAGGGAGGCCAGTGGTGATTACACACCGGTCATTATGCCCTTAAGTGCTCCTGGTGCTTTACTGGTAGCGCAAGGGGCTAACAACACCACGGTTTCATATCCCCAAAGCTTTTTTAAAAAAAAATGTTTTTTTTTAAATGTTAAATTGGTTTCAAACTTAAGGTTTTTATTCACTTCAAGACCCTCAAAATCCAGCAATCTGAAATGGGGTAGCGGGCTCGTTTCCTATTGTTTCCTGTATGTTTTTATTAGTTTGTGAAGTGGATCTACTTCCGTTCCGTTAATGAATCTGTTTCATCATCTGATAAAGCATATGTTTATTGGGGGGGGGGGGGGGGTTGAGGTCCACTGTATCCACAGCAGGCTCACTAACTAACTGCTATACTGAGCCGTACGCGTGTAACCTGCGTTGTGCAGACAAGCACAGTCTCGCAACAGACTCAAACTCGCACATGGGAGGCAGGCGTGCTAGCGAGGAGTCTAAAACCCACAGGTGCTAGCATCTGTCACTATAGTGACCAGATGCTAACAGACCAAATGTGGGACGACTATTAAGTCTGTGTGGGACAATTTGGGACACCACCTTCCATGTGACCATGTTATAACATCATTAAACATTTGTAACCCGCCTTTCGGCTCATAAACACCTTTACTTTGTCCTCTAGTCGATTCCACAGGACATCAGTTAAGACATAGAAGATATCACAGTGCTGTTTGTCAAGCCAAAGGCACATCTGCACAGCTCTGATGATGACTAGCGTTACACATGCGTCATTAGAGTAACGCTCTAATATTCAGCCTGTGTGTGTCTCTAAAACAGCAGAGGGATCAATGGACCTCATTCTTGAACGCAGTTAAGAAAAAGTTAAGAAGAAATGTCTTCTTAACTCCACTTACGAAGTTCCAGGGACCATTCTGGCATTCGTTCTTAGCTAAGAACAGGATTTAAGAACGCGGAAAAGCAGTCGTAGATAGGCCAGATTGGACTGTGCCCATGTGTTTAAGGGCTGAATTTGTGAGAAAGCATTGGTGATTGCGTTCACATCAATTCTACAGACATCATCGGATTTAAATAATTATAACAATAATAAATACGAGAATATTTGTATCATTAATAATTACTTTTCACATTTATGGTCATGATTCTACGAGGCATATTGAAGTCTTAAAATAAATAAAAGCACTACACGAACACTGCAAATGGCATTAAATAAATAAAGCACTTAACTCAAATCGTGTGGATATAGCCATAGTGGAATAGAATGGACACATATACATTCTGCAACAGTACCTCCATCTCTGCACCGGTGAAGTTAGGTCTGCGTTTACTGGCTGGTGCATCACCGGTGTTCGCGTTCCGCTTTGACATGATTTTGATCATCTCAAGTTTTTTTCGAGTTGCCTGTGGATTCTGTGTGCACACATGAATCTGGCTGGGATCTTTCTTAGGGTTGGTCTTACGAAGTTTCTTAAGAAGATATTTAAGAAGAATGAGGTCCAATGTTTCTCAGTTTACAATTACAGATTTTTACCATTGTATTTCCGGTGTCTGTGTCTGTATGCATATGTGTGTTTGTGTGAATGTGAAAGGGGTGTGTTTGCATGTGTGACTGATGTAAACCAAAACTCCATATCAATTTGTTTCTCGAATTCTGTTTTAAACAAGAAAAAAATCAACTAAAATGTGTAAGAATGTGTTTGTGTATGTGAACGCGCGCGTGTGTGTGTGTGTGTGTTTGCATGCAGTAAAATGTTTGGCACTGATTCAGTGATTATGATGCTGCCTCTTTCTCACAGACACAGACACAAACACACACACACACACACACACACACACACACAAACACACACACACACACACACACACACACACACACACACACACACACACACACACACAAACACACACACGTAAACACACACACACTGATAATTACCCCGACTGGCGGCCAGGCCTCACAGATACCTGCTTACAATAATGCCATTAAATTGCAAAGCAGTTGCGAGCGTCGCTGCCTTCCTTGCTTCTCGCTCACTTTGAAATGCAAGCAGGCCTGTCTCATTCCTCCCTGCCTACGCTCAGGGCTCTGAAAGCCTCCCTTTCTCTCTCTCTCCCCCTCCTTTCTTTCTCTCTCTCTCTCCCCTTCTCTCTTTCTCTCCCCTCTTTTCTCTTTCTCTCTCTCCCCTCTCTTCTCTCTTTCTCTTTCACGTACTCACTCTTTCACTTACCATCTCTCTATTTGTCTCTGCTTTCGCATCTCCAGGTACGATCAAAGGTGCCTTTTTCCCTCTCATGCTGGTCATGTGTATAAATGCGTGTAGGTGTGTGTGTGTGTGTATACATGTGTGTGTGTGAATGTGTGAGTGTATGTAACACCAAGGTAGACAAAAAAAAAACACATCAAAAAACAACGAGCCGGACACCGAAGCTAGAGAGGGAGGGGTGGATGGACAGAGTGAGAGAGGCCAGCGAAAGAGGGAAAGAGAGAGGGAGAGAGAGAACAGATGAATGAACAGGAGGCGAATGACTTTGTCTTTACCTTGAGAACGTGGATGAAAGGCACAAAGGTAGCCCTCTGAAGACCATTTTTGTAGAGCTCTGAAAAGACACAGAGAGAGTGAGAGAGAAAGAGAGAGAGAGAGAGAGAGATTAAGAGACAGGAGGGGGGGAGCGATAAAGAGAAATATGAGAGAGAGAGAGAGAGAGAGAGAGAGAGCGCGATGAAGAGAAATAGAGAGAGAGAGATTCAGTATCATCACTGCTCTTTAGCCCCTAATAACATCATTCTCCTCCTCTGATTGGCAGATAAAGTGGCTATTGATGAGGTCCAGAACGGGAGGGGATAAGAGACAAAAGGGACGAGGAGAGGCAGAAATTGAGTTTTTCTTTTGCCCCTCTCTCTCTCTCTCTCTCTCTCTCTCTCTCTCTCTGCTGGCTTCAGTGGCTGTGTGGACAGCCAGGCGGCCCCACATGAAATTCATTACATTCCCAAACAATGAGACACAGACACTATGCTCCCTCAGTCTACACACACACACACACACACACAATGACACTGTCACCAAGCTGAATACACCGCCTCAATTAGCTCAGCGAGAGCAAATTACATCTGGAGCATCCTGCTTACACACACACACACACCTGGTCAAGCTTCTGAGGGCCAAATATGTAAGAGAGTGGGTTGTGATCATGATGTGTGTGTGTGTGTGTGTGTGTGTGTGTGTGTGTATTCTTGCGACTGACTGAGACAGCATTTGTGTGTGAGTTTGAAATGTGAATATGTGATCTGTGACAGGAGCAGAGAAGGATGTGTTTTTTCATCCAGGATTTCAGGATTAATTTCAGGATGTGATTAAGGCATGACAAAATTGAGTTAAACACACAACCAAATGGAGTTAAACACACACACACACACACACACACACACACACACAACCACCAACAAACACACACACACACACACACACATAAAAATACAAATTATTTCTGATAGCCTAGGCCATTCACCCTGCCTAATGGCTGCTACAGGAGAACACACACTGGCCTGCAGGTTTGGTTTTTAAAACTCGGTGCTGTGCTTTCCTGGGAAAGTACAATAGTGGAGCAGGCTGCAGATTTAACTCCCAATCAATAGCCTCCAAGGACAGGCGGCTCACAAGTCTGCTCAGTGCTAAACTGCTTCCCTTTATGCCCTTTCATCAGGAGGATCGCTACGTTCCATTAGGAAATTGCTTAGACTCCACTTAACTACACAACTCTCTCTCTTTCTCTCTCTCTCTCTCGCTCTTCTCTCGCCATCCTTCTTTATTTCTGTTTCTCTCTTTTTCTTGACCTCTCCCTCTTTATCTCTTTCTCTATTTGAACCAGACAGTTCTTGATTTACTCCTTATAGACATAAGTCTCCCAGCTAGATAGCCAAATGCCCCCAAATTCCCTCTCTTCCTTGACCATATCATCCCCCCATTCCCATCTCTCCATCCCTCTTTCCTCCTTGACTATACATCCCCCTATTTCTATCCATTCCTCTTTCTTCCTCTCCATCTCTCTCTTCCTCCTCTTTCTCTTCTTCTCATCCGGCTCTCGGAGAGGCCAGAGAGGAGTGTGAGGACAAACACTCTGCAAAGAAACCAGAAAAAGAGCATCTCCCTCTATCCTTCTTTCTCTCCCTCTCCCTCTCCCCCTCACTGTCTCCACACATCAATGACCGAGAGCGTCTAGCAGTCTTTCATCTGTGCGCCGACCTTCCATTAGTTGTCTAATTAAAAAAAGAGAGAAAAAAAAAAAGAGTCTAAGTAAAGTGTTGTTAGCTCCCACCACCGCCGGCACTATTAAAGTTTCTCTCGCCGCTGCACGGGCGCTTTGTTCTACGCCGACCCCCATCGCCGACCCCCCCCCCCCCAACCCCCAGTCGGCCCTCATCAGGCCCCTAATGTCAGGACAGCACGTCTTTATGCAACACCCGCATCCACAACAAGGCCACTTGATGCGTGCAGTTGTTTGGCGGGGTAGATTGGTGGGGGGGCACAACAGTCTCGTCCCCCCCCCCCCCCCCCTCCCCCACCCCACCCCCACCCCCACCCACCCATGCTCCTGGCTGTCGTGAAAAGATGTCAGAAGGACGACACTTCACTTCCCCTCATCTCTTCATCTCTCTCCATTTCTCCGTCCTTTCCTGTCCTTTGTTTTGTTTTTCGTAAATGGATGAATTAGAGCATCTAAGCTGAGCTGAGCTGAGCTGTAGGTAAATTGAAAGCATTTGAATACGCAATGAGGCAGAGGAGAGCGGGAGAGAGGGAGCGAGGAAGGAGAGGTGGAGCGAGGGAGGGAGGGAGCGCAGAGGGAGAGATTAAAGAGTTACTCACTTCTATTCTTCATGCGCCGCTATAAAATGATCCGTGCCGTTTTGTAACCGGCTGCGTCACTCAAAACAACAACAAGCGCTTTAATGTCAGGTGTGTTAAGCCTCGAGGAGATGCAGCCCCAGCGGCTAAATGGCAAGAGTAAGGGAGGGACAGTGTGTGTGTGTAAGTGTATGTGTGTGTCTGTGTTTATGTGTGAGCCAGTCTGTGTGCGTGTGTGTTTATGACTCAGTGTGTGTGTTTGTGTGTTTATGTGCGAGCCAATCTGTGTATATGTGTGTTTATGACTGTGTGTGTGTGTGTGTGTGTGTGTGTGTGAGCATATGAATGTGAGTGCTTTTATATGAGAATGAAAAAGAAAGAGTACATTTGTTAGACCTATTTACCACTTTTCCTCCCTTCGTTGAAAAGGCTCCACAGGTGAACACCTGACACTGGCTTGAGTGTGTGTGTGTGTGTGTGTGTGTGTGTGTGCATGCGTTTGTCTGCGTGTGTGTGTGTGTGACTTTGAAGGTCAGTGTCAAAAAGAGCAAGAGAGAGAATATACGCAGAGGGCCGGTAGGGAATAAAAGCCTGGTAAGCCTCAAGGACATGTGATCTCATTTACTGACATCTCCCACTGGGCACAGAAACGTTATAGTTATCCAGTCGAATTCCTCCGATTAGTTTGTTTCCGTCTTACAAACAGATTTCAAATTCCTCAAATAACATGTTTATGATTTGGATGCAGATTTTTGAAAAATACGCTTTGGTGTTTTCTGTTTTGAATAGATTGTTTATCTGTGCAGATTAGGGAATAATATAGAACGACCCATAGGTTAGGTAAGAGAAAAGAGAGAAGTGCAATGGAGAGCGAGAGAGAGAAAAGAGAGAGAAAAGACAAAGAGAGAAAAAAGGGAGAGGGGGGGGGCATCTGAAATAGAGAGCAGTGTCACCCTGACCCCACTCCAGATTACAGAATGCACACCTTAAGCATGGAGAGAGAAGAAAGAGAGGCTCACACAAAAGAAGGGAGAGGTCAGAAGAATAGAGACTCTGACATTGGAGAACGTGCAGAACCGGAATAGAACTTGAGAGGAGAGCAGAGTTTCCAGCAAGTCCTGACTTTACGGCACACGTAGGGAAAGAGGGGAAAGTGCAACTCACTGTGTTTCACCAAAGGAGTGTGAAGAAGGACACACACACACACACACACACACACACACACACACACACACACACTCTAACAAATATCAAGATCTTAAGTTAAACCCTGCACAACGCAAACGAAACACAAAACACACACACACACACACACACACACACACACGCTCTAACAAATATCAAGATCTTAAGTTAAACCCTGCACAACGCAAACGAAAAACAAAACACACACACACACATATTCATACACAATCAACTCTAAGCGCATGATCCTCACCATCAGGTGGGCGGTTGGAGGTGGCCACCACCACAACACCAGACCGGAAGAGAGTCCCAAACAGCTGCTTCAGGATCATGGCATCTGCAATGTCTGTCACCTGAGAGAGAGGAAAATAAATATAAATATATATATAGAGAGAGAGAGAGAGAGCAAATGAGAGAACGATAGATAAGGTAGTTATAGATAAGTATAGACAGGCTGGCAGACAGACGGACAGACATCAGACATATAGACAGATAGATACATAAAGAAAGAGGGGGGGGGGGGGGGGGGTGGACAAAGATAAATCCAACACAGACCGATGACATAAACCCAACACAGACCGATGAGAGAATAATCTTAAATCTACTGCTTAGGTCTGATTAGAACATTTCGTCTGAAGTAGAATGCCTCTCTAACAAGGAGAGAATTATGGTGAGGGTTTCAAACACACACACACACACACAATATAGGATTAGACATCTGCTTACAACTAAACAATTATTCCTGACAACAGCATGGATGCACTCTCTCTTCTCGTGTGTGTGTGTGTGTGTGTGTGTGTGTGTGTTTCTGCATGAGTACCAGGTGATTCTATTTTTCTAGATTGGCCAAGGTCTCCTATCCAATCCATCACAAATGAATGGCACCCCAGCCAAATAGAAGACACACACACACACACACACACACACACACACACACACACACACACACATATATGTATGCAGCCACTTCACCTGACTGCAAAATGGCCATGCGGACGAGCGGCTTTCTGTCGCAAATGAGAACAAGTGGCGCCGCCGGTGAGACCGAGCTAATCAAGTCACAGCGGCGACAAAGACAAATAAATAAATAAATCAGAGACGCGGCAATGTGAAGGCCCCAATCGCTGCTACAATGGCAGCCAGATGGCCTCCAACACACACACACACACACACACACACACACACACACACACACACAGATGTATCCACTATTGTGCAGTGGAGGGGCTTGGCATGGCCGTCCCTGAATCCTACAAAGCCGGAGGACGAGTGGCTGTTTCATTATCATCACCATCATCATCGTCGTCGTAGTCATCATCGCCACTACAGTCACGGTCGATATCCTCCTCTTCCCACTCATCTTCATCGTCTTCATCTTCATCTTCATTACTGTCATCGTACGGTCGTTGTACCCTGCTGCACCCTCTCTTCGTGCTCGTTTTTAAACACACAGAAAAACACACACTCTCTCTTTCTTTCGGACACAAACACACACTTCTGCAGGGGATGAGAGCTGCAAGATTACACACCCAATAAAGAGCATCCTGGTCAGTCAGTGCAGGAGAGATCTCTCCATCTCATTACTCCTCTCTCTATCCATACATCTATCTATTTATTTATTTATCCATCCATCCATTTATCTATTGATTTATACATCTATTCATCCATCAATGTATACATTTATCTATCCATCCATTATCTATCTCTACCTCTCCACTCTATCTATCATTATCATCAGTCACTACGTCTTCACCCTCTATCCCTCTCTCCTTCCCAACATCTCCCTCTATCCCTCTCTCCTTCCCAACATCTCCCTCTATCCCTCTCTCCTTCCCAACGTCTCCCTCTCTCCTTCCCTACGCCTCCCTCTCTCCTTCCCAACGCCTCCCTATCTCCTTCTCTCTTTCCCAACATCTCCCTATCTCCTTCTCTCTTTCCCAACATCTCCCTATCTCCTTCTCTCTTTCCCAACATCTCCCTCTCTCAGGATGTTGTAGTTTTGTATAAGGCGCATAAGAAGTGCTTCTCTGTGCCACAAACTCTGTAGGAGTGATGAATGTGGAAGACATGCTCTGCGGCCAGCACACAGAACACCAGCCTTCACTCCACACAAACTGTACATGATCTGCTCTGTGGCAATGAGTAATATCAGAAGTTCATTAGGGCACTGTATGTGTGTGTGTGTGTGTGTGTGTGCCTGAGAGAGAGAGAGAAAGAGGAAGAGAGTGAGAGAGCGTGTGGTAGTGTCACCCCACTACTTCACGTGAATAAACACACACACACACACACACACACACACACACACACACACACACACACGAGTGCAAGGCTGAGGAGGCACGTACGTGTGCCATACCCTGAACATATGGTGTTTTTCTTCGACTGAAGTATCCTCTATTTTACCCCATCCAGCTCCATTAGCCCGGGATGGGGGGGGGGGGGGGTCTGCCCCCAACGAGGGTAAAAACAAAGGCCCAGGCGTGGGGGCCTGAAAGAAAAACGGCGCTTCTTCTAGCTGTACCCCCCCACCCCACCCACACATCCCAGTTTCAAAAGGAGTCGGTTAATTATGACCTTTTCATCCAACCTGTATTTGTTTTTCATGCAGGCACCAACGCACTTACGCACTCGCACACACACACACACACACTCATACACACCAAGTGTATTGATTGCAGGATTGGGAACAAGAGAGGGAGAGAGAGAGGGAGAGAAAGAGAGAGAGAGAGAGAGAGAAAGAGAGCGAGAGAGAGAGAGGGGGAACCGCTTAGTTGCAGCACTTGTGCGTCGTCGTTGTGAGCGGCAGAGAAAACAAATGGCTGCGGATATTTAAATGAGCATCCAATTACGCCGGCAGAAAAGCAGTCACTTTTGTGCGATGCTCGCCGGTGCCAAATTAAGATCTTTTGATCCCCCCATGACACCCCAACACACACACACACACACGAAAACACATACACACACACAAAGAGAGAAAAACCCTCCTTTTTACTTCCGCGACTCCGCCGACCGGCAATTTCAGCCAACAACTGGCTGAGGGTTCGAGACAATGGCCGCCAAGGCATTTGTTTTCTATCTCCTTTTCTCCCCCGCTCTTTTGCTCTCTCTTCTCGCTCTCCTCCCGCTCCCTCGATCCTTGTCTCAATGCCTGCCCACTCATTAGGAGAGCGCCAAGGACAAAAAGGGGGAAGGCTACAAATTACTGATAATGATGAAGTGCTAAGGCAGAGAATGGAGAAATGTCATTAGCATGAGAGAGACAGAGAGAGAAAGAGATAGAGAGAGAGAGAGAGAGAGAGAGAGAGAGATGAGGATGACCTGCTCAATCTCGTCGCCCCGCGCTACCACTCTCTTAAGCAAGTGTAGGTGTGTGTACATACACACACTCCTCCCTCAGCTCATCTGCATAGCGGAGTGGCCGATGACTCTGATTGGTGTCGAGTCTTACCTATGCATCACAAACACAATGTGTGTGTGTGTGTGTGTGTGTGAGAGATAGGTACAAACCCACAGGTACACACACTCATACACAAAGAGCACACGAAAGTATGTTGGTCCACATAGCAAAGATTTCACTTCCACACCGTAAATAAAATCAAATACAACAGAATAGGATAAATACTTAAAATGTACCCTTAATTTCCTTTATACTGAGATCAAGCAACAGGGTGAGCGGGGGGAAAAGACAGTACACAAGTGAACAAGTGAGTGACAGAAACAGAGAGAGAATCAGAAAGACAAGAGAGAACAAAGCAATATTTAGAAATGCATGCCGGCAATTAAAACAAATTACAACTCGGCAAGAACAGGCTGTAACTGTTAACTGCCAAGAAAGTTCTGAGGATGTGTGTGTGTGTGTCTGCGTGTTTGTCGGGACACTGTGGTCTCCTTCCTCTGCTCCTACTTTAAGATTACAGTGATGTTAAATATTGTGTCGTATGTATTTACATTATCCACTAGGTGGCTCCACACTGTTTCACTGGTCTCATCTCAACCCTCGTCCTTTAAATCAACTGGTAGAGCAAGCTGTACAAAATGTGCAACTTTGGCAAAAGCTGGCTGCAGGAAAATCTTAGTAACAAGTCTGAGTAACAAATATAATGAGATCAATGTTTAGACAATGACAAAAGCTAAGTGGTATGTGTGTGTGTGTGTGTGTTAGAGAGAGAGAGAGAGTCAAGACAACTGTAAACTCACCTGAAATTCATCGAAGCACAAGAGGCAGTTCTCCTGACTGATCTCCAAGGCAACCGGCGCAATGGGGTCGTAGACTGTCATTTTGCCGAGGCTCCGTTTTGGCAGGGATTGCTTCAGGCGATGGATCCCTGTAAGCCAAACACACACACACACACAGGTAAAGGTAAAGGTAAAGTTATCCGAAATCTGTTTATTTGTGAAGAACCAAAGCAGACTGACGTTTGTGTATGTCCAGCATGAAGGCGTTGAAGTGGACCCTCTTTTTGCGACTGTTCTCAACGTGAGAGAAGAACATATCCATCAGCATGGTTTTCCCAGTGCCTGGTTTAGAAACAAAATAACGCTCAATGCAACAACACTCTAGACAGTCAGGCAAACAGTCAGAGTGACTGATAGAGTCAAATATTGACTCTAATAGTGACTATTCATGGAACTTTTAACTATTAAAGACATTTTATTTCGTATTTCTATCTATAAATTTGAATTACTCTCAGTTGACAAATATCTGAGCTGGAGAGATAATGCAATAAATAATTGCCATTTGTTTGTTTGTTTTAATAGGTCAGAAGGAGAGGCTTTTTTTGGGAGGGGGTTTGTCTCAGACACTCAGACACACACACACACACACACACACACACACACACACGACAATTTCTACAAAATCTACCCTGTCAATACCAGAACTCTGAAGTTAAACCGGAACATCACAACTTTGGAAAAAGTAGTTGTCATGGAGACTAATTGCAACATACCTACATTGCCATGGATGTAAAAGCCCTTGGGTGGTTTAGGCTTCGGGGGCAGCTAGGATCACACACACACACACACACACACACGGGAGAGAGAGAGAAGAAACCATAATTTCATTCAGTTCCTATAATGGAGTCATAAACACCTGGAAGACATCCAGCTTGAAGACATCAATTACAACAGGACTGAAGTTGGCAAAGTGCCCATAACTCCTGAAACTCAACATGACTTTCCCAATGACGATGAATCTTAGCGTTTACGAGTGTTCTCTACGAGCAATTCTAGAAAAAAAATTCACACGCGTTGCCCAAACAAGCACGTCATGCGAACACTTATGACCTGGGCCCCGTTTGTCGTAGCTCATTTAGCGAGTTACCGAGATAATTTTCAGGTTCGTGGAAGCAACTTTGGATAAATCACCATAGCATCACATCAATTAGCTCCAACCTGCTCCAACCTGCTCCAACACAAGCTAATTTAAGTGAAGCTGGATAAGCTTGCCACACCCCCGGAAAAAGGAGAGATCCTATTGACCAAGGAGCGATATTAGTTAGATTAGCCTTCGTCACACTTGTCGAGAGAGTTCTTTGCGATCGCCAAGATCCATTATTCCATCATGATGAGTTCTTGTATGAGCGCCACCGATTCAGCCGACAAGGAATAATTTATTATGGACCTTCTCCAGCCATTTATTGCAAACACCACACGCAACAGCCGAGCATTGACTGTCTTGCAGTTTTGTAGTGTCGGCAATGCGGAGAACAAAGCACTCATAATTATATGACAGTGTTATTAGTACACCATAGCATATCATTATTGTAGACAATGATTAAGGTGGACTCATGATAAGAATAGAGAGAAATACACACAATTTCTTTCCACTGCTTCAATTTATTGAATTTCTTATTAATACATTTAGTCATTTAGCAGATTCAAAGCGACTTATAAGGAAATGTAAAACTACACTTGGTAAGGAGGTGAGGGGAATCGAACTAGCAACTTTGTAATTTCAAACCGACTTTTCTACCCACTGGACTATAGTCACACTTCATACTTTATACATACATAGATAGATATCGCCCCATACACAGCTTCTTATCTTGCTCTCGCAGCGCTGGCGGTGTTGGATTTTGCCATGATTATGGTCTTGTATTCTTCATAAGCGTTCATGATCATCTCCTGCTCGCCAGCGGAGAAAAAAAAGAGGCTCTTTCTTTGAGTTTAGTAGCCATTGTACCGTTAAAAAAATCATGGTTTTGGTGATCGACCCTTCCACCTTTAGAAGTAGGACGTGCACGCGCAATTGCCCTGATAAGTTTAGTCTGGTTCAAATTAACAACATGATTTGACCGCGGATCAGCCTTGGACGAAGCAATATATCCTGTCCTCAATCATCTCGGTAATTCAAACTGGCTAATGGGACAATTGATCGACTTAACTTAAGCACTTACGACGAACGAGGCCCTGGTCTTAAGTAGTATTTAACAGACGCTGTCCATCTAAACAGTGCTGAAATATCACCTAATTTGGTGATACAGCTGCCCTTTGAACTTCATAGGACTTACATGGCAATTGGCTTAAAGGGGAATAAACTTTAACATCTACATATATAACATAAGAATAAACCATTTCCGAGTGGGCCTGTGACACACACACACAAATAATGCTAATAATTTAAAACTCATAATATTACATCATATTCATATTTGTTTGTTGCATGACTTGTCAACATATTAGGTCTACTCAAGACATCCAACATAAGCCTGCTCTTTGCCACTTGCATCTGTCCTATAGTAAGTGGCATGCTTCCCAGGCAAGAGCGCTTCTGGGTATCCTTGAAGAAGGAATATGAGGATGAGGAAGAGGTGGAGGAAGATAAGTAAACAAATATAGGTCTATGGCTGATTTTGATGCAGCTCGTGTTTTGTAGGCTACATATTACTCCGCTCTCACCGTTTATCTTTTTCAAACTATTATTAATTATTAATTTATTATTATTATTAATTTATTTTTCTCTCTCTGATGGAACTTCACTCCCCTACCTCTTCCACTTTCCGCACCAATCGGTAAGCTAGAGCTAGGCCCTACTGAATATAGGCTACAATCTGAAATACTGTTTAAGTCACCCTACAGGTCAAATAACAGAATTGCAACACAACCCTCATAGATGCTCACAGAGTGTCACAATACTGTTCCTCTGCTGCGTCTCTCCGGTAACTGTGTGTCACATTCCGTTCCGAGTCAGTTAAGAGAACCCTTGTCTCTGCTCTTCATGGGTCTGTGGTGGGCTCATCAAGCACAAACAGCCATGGACAAAGGCATATTCAGAGCCAAAAACAAGAGGAGCGGAGAGAGAGATGGAGGAAGAGAGTGGCAAGAGAGAACGAGAGTGTGGTGAGTTAGTGAGATGGAGAAAGAGCAGCGCAGCGAGAAAGAAAGAGAGAGTGGGAGAAAGAGAGAGATGGAGAGAAAAATGAGAGCGAGAGAGATAAACAGAGAGGTGGAGAAAGCAAGCACTGGATGAGTCTGAATGAGAGAGAGAGAGAGAGCAAGAAAGAGACAGCGAAAAATAAAAGGGGCGAGAAACCAGAGCGCAGCCAGCCGTGTCTCTCTGGCATGACAGCGTGTGACTTCTCACTGACTTCCAGAACTCTCCGTGGCCAGCGACTGCGCGGTGGCAGCGGGCCCGTTACGGCAGACTGGCCAAACACAGGGGCTAGACTCAGAGCGGCCGGCGCGCTCAACTTTAGCCCAGGGGACCGCACGGCCAGGGGGCACAGCCATGAGGGCCGCTGGGGCAAAAAGTTCATTTGCTGACACTCTGCCAAGCAAGACCTCGGTGGCTCTGTTTGAAGAGTTGAAAAACAACTTTTATCAGTCCATCACCTTTACTTCTTTATCATATGATGATATCATAATCATCAGTCATGGAACGGCAAAAAGAAACAGATAAGCTCTGAGTAAATGTAGGCTGTGTAGTCTGAATTGAATTGCCTTACAGTTTTTGTGGGTGCAACTTTACCAACGCTCTACTTGACCAAGTTGCTGCCTGTCGCTATTATCACCAAGCAGTTGAAGTGAGCAAGAAAAGATGCATATGCCACGTCTGAACTAGTGGATGGTGACTTCAACTGAGAGACAGATAGGAGCTCAAATAGGGTTGATAAAAGCCAGAGAGAGTCTCTTCTCCCACAGAGACAAAGGCGATGGAGCACAGAGCCAAAGCTCTCTCCCAACGTCGCAGTGTGACCCAATTCAAGCTCACATAACTGCATAAGAGCTGTTGTGTGTGTGCGTGCATGTGAGTGTGAGCGAGCGAGTGTGTGTGAGTGTGTCTCCCAGAATTAAAAAGTGAAACAAAAACACTGTCCCAGACAATGGTGACCCCCTCATTAACGTGGAGAGAGCAGTCGCGGAAGGGTGGGAGTTCGGGATGGGGTGGAGAGGGGGTCCCCATTTCTCCGCACAGCAGGGGGGCCAGGGACCGCCCCTCGATCCAAAGGTCCCGTTAGGTGGTGTGTGTGTGTGTGTGTGTGTGTGTCTGAGACAAATCCTCTCCCTCCCTCATACCCTCCCCAAAAAGCCTCTCTATGACCTATTAAAACAAACAAACAAACGGCAGCCCCAGGAGGTGAGGGCACACTACAGACAAAGCTTTGTGACAGTGGAGCAGACCCCCTTTCGCTCGCATCATCAGATCCGTGCTGGGGTTGTTTATGGGCGGCTCCCTGTGAAAGTAATGACACTGGGTGCTTTTCTGTCTAATCAACTGTGTGCGGGTGCTGCACAAATGTTCAGCTCATGTTTTTGTAGTCTCTAATAAAATATCCAGTTGGGGTGTTTTAATTAGTCAAGACAGTGGTCAACAAGCAACAGTGGTTTGTTAATGTTATCTTTTAGTATGATCAGTTGGCAAGGCCTTTTTTGAACATTTTCAATCTCATGTCACACAGTTTTGTCTTGGCTGGAAGGGGCTTATACAACTTTTTGGGCACAAATAAAACAAACTAAAGGTTGGTGTCAACTTATCTAATCATGGCATGTGTAAATGGAATTGCCTACAAATGACAATCGTTTCATCGCAGAATTGTTTTCTCAGCGTAACATTATGGTCACACCTAGCTCTACAAGTCAAGCCAATCAATTGGTGCAACTGCATCAGAGTTTCAATTATCCTACCTGTTCGGCTTCGGTCACTTGAGTTTTGTGCTTTGCGTCACTTGCTTTCGAATCTTCAACATGCCGTTGTCGATTTACCTTAATGTCCCTGTCGCTCACCTTAAATCGTGGAGTATTGTCGTATGCCCTTATAACTCCCTGCAACTGCTCTAACTGAAGAAGGACGGATCTCTGGTGTATGTCCTCTCGGAGTGAACCGGACCTAACCATACTTTCGTAGTAGTCCAGAAGGACACTGGACTTCTGTGCAGCATGGTTGGCGTTTGCAGTAAACTCAGACCCTCTCCTTGTTGTGCAACCTGCAGAAGACACGCCAGACACATCATTGTGGAAGCAAATTACTTCTGTTCTAGCTTAGACAATCATGTCATTGGTATTGACATGGTCTGTTAACCGGCTACGTTAAAAAAAGACTGTTAATTACACATTAATTAAAATATAACAGCTGACACAGAGTGCCCCATAAATGCAAAAAATCTAGAACGGAGTACTTATTGTGGACATTTTTGTAACGTTCAATGCACAGTGCGCTAAGGCATGCGGTTTATTTGCTTCGTAACGTTTAAGTTTGCTTCACTGAACAAGCTTGCTTTACACTTCTGTTACCTAACTGGGCTAATGCCCGATGTTAACGTGACAGCATGCTAACACTACTACCAAGGTCGGCTGGGCTATGTTGAAAACGAGTTATTCCTCTTAACTCAAGCACTTACCTCTAACAACAATGACCTTACAACACCAACTTCTATTTTTCATTAAACTTGACCCTTTCAATAGATACTGTGACAAACACTTTGTTGTCAGAGGCGACGCGTAGGCCGCCATCTTGGTTCAAATCAGACCAACTTTATTGATAATCGATCAAGTGATTCCTTTGCGATTTAATCCAGGCATTCGAATTTTGGTAGGATAGCGGTGCGCTGTTTGTCTTTAAATCTTCTCCAACATACCTGGTTGAATGTTTGAATTAAAGGACCGTTATATGTTCACAATTTGATTATTGTTGTTGCCGTATAATGTTTTAAAAAAAATGAAAATACAATACATACAAAAGAAATTCGTGGTGTCGGTGTTAAATAAATGACTGACACACACAACCATCTGTGTTTTCATAGAGACAATAGCAAAAATCTGAGTGAGTCCCCCACTCACATTTCATACAGAATTGTTGAGTGAAAGCAGCAAAAGTGGTAACAGCAAGGAAGCCTCTCATTACATAGGGAAACTCAAATTACTCTTTGGTTTAAACAAGATTTAGTCAGCGCATTCAACTGGTGTCGGCATCAGTTGGGTATGTTTCAAATGAGAGCGTTTGAATGAGAGAGCCTACTCCCCAGCTGTGCCAAGTGTCAGCTGCACCTCAGCTGATCGGAAGTGAAATAGCCTCACTGGATTGTCAGGCTGCTTCAGTGAGGTAGGAATGGCTGATGCCATAGCAGATACGAGGAGGCTTTATTCCAAGCCCCAGAGCATAAACGATGCATATGGACCTCCAAGTAACTTTCTAGAGATTGATGTTGCCAACCCCGAAACGGTCGGCGTCGGTCGAAATCGGTACACAACATACGAACTCAGACTGAAGGTGAGAGTCAAGTGACGTTAGCTAGCCTTTTAGCGAATGCTAGTCTGTCACTGGTACACACGTAGGAACATTGGACCTTGGCAAAGGCTATTGCTAGCTAGCTAAGGAGATGACCTATTATAAGGGAAGGATTAGCCAGCTGTCATACAAACTTACCGCCACAATTATCCCACAATGTTTGACCTGGATGATACTGAACAGAGCTGTAACTTTAAGTAATTAACTTGACAAACATGGATAACTCTGAACTGGCTGTCAATTTGCCATTCATGATCAACGTCTTCGTTAACATTAGACTAGGGACATTAGCCTTCATGCTAACATTCTTTCGAGACAACTTGTGTTCGTAAATGTTGGACCGGTAACACAGTTTTAAGGAGCAAACAAGCCACTTCGACGGAGCCTTTATTGTTATATTTTAAACGTATAAAAACATTTAACTTGATATGACGTTTACCTATTCAACCCAATGTTAGCTATCCATAGACGTTTTCAGTGTTACTCATTTAGAGGCAGTTAGCTAGTTAGGTTGAAACATAAGCTAATATTTGTAGCTAGCCTGCTAGTCAAGACTGTTTACATGTTGGGCTAGCTAAGGATAGCAAGTGGCTGTTAGCTCTTCTATGTTGTTATTTTGACAGGTGGAATATATGAACGATTAAGAGATTTGATTGCTGTCCATGATGACTGAAAGTCAATCGGAGTTTGCGGTGTTGTTGTGAAATGAATGAAACAAGGCTAAATTACTATCTGTTAGGATAGTTGGCCTAGTTGGATGAGTAGCCAGAAGTTTCTATAGTAAAGGCTACCTTAGCCACACCCCAGCGACCCACAAGTGTTCAAGCCACTCGGCCGGTGTCGAGGCCCAGTTTGATGTTTGGGATGACAGTAGTTGTGTTGACATTTGCTATGACGTATTTTAAACAAAAGTTGTTTGGGTTGTCATGCCACATGCCGTGTCTGATCCAAAGATATGTCAATTATGTTATCATATATTGGTTGATGATTATAACGTTAATTGTATTTCAAAGGAGAGGGCTTGACTCCGTGGCATTACCCCTCCAGATATCATAGGCCAATGCCTTTTCCCCTATATCTGTCAAAAAACAGAGAGAGAGAGATCAAACAGCTACATCTGATGTCCTTGAAACCAACCCCATTAGCTCAAACTTGCTGGGAGTTGAGTCATTAAAGGGGTACGCTAAACCAGACATTTCTGTAACTTCTTCAAACTAAACAAATTGGTCAAGTGCTGGGCAGAAAGTTGGATTGTTCTAGGGAACTCATACACATACAACGTAAGTCTCAACAAGCTGTAGAAGCCTTGTGTTTGTAAGTCTGTAAATGTAAAGTTACATCGGGTAGTGAAAACAACATGGTGACGTTTTGGCCTAAACTGTCTTATATTTCTTGTTTTTTGGATAGAGGAACATGTCCTAAGTCTACATTCAGAAAGCAACCTTCTGCAAGCGGTTTTAGCTGATTGCTCTAGTTTTCAGGATCTAGCCGGTCATGTGACATGGGTTTCTAAGGCTCCGTAGGTGTCACACAGAACATACTGCTTGGCTTGTGACCCGGACAAAGCAGTTAGTAAACTTGAAGCTGTGTAGTGTTAGTAGAGTTCACACAAGGCCTAACCTTTTTTTTTAAAAAACAAGGTAAATTACTTACATACTTAAAGAATATGAAAGTACTTTTTATTTGTTTGTTTGAAATATGTGTCGGTCCCCAAAGACTCATGTTTGTCAGTCTCATGATGCAGCCAGTTCCTCATTATGGAGATTCTGGCTTCTTTTTTTTTTTTTTTCAGTTAACCTCAGTTATTAAAGGTCGAGTCCACAATTCTAATCCATTCCACTTTTTGTCAAATTGATAGTTATCTGGCTAATTTAAAAGACTGGTAAGATAACTGCTTGATATCATGTGTAAACCTGTGACTTTCTTGGTTCAGTTGGGCTAAATGTGTTAAAAGGATGTGAAGTGTCACCTGATTCTGAACTGAGCTCGGTCCGTAGATGAGACTTGAATGGGTCTGGCCCTGGTCCAGCACGGACACTGTTGAAGAACCAAGACTAAGGAACGTAGCCCACTGACAGAACTGGCATACTTGACCTTCACTGCCGACCCACTCACAACATGAAATAGCCCATCAAATGGGCACTTGTGTTGCATTACAATCACAATGTGTTTCATTTCAATAATGAATATGTCACGCAGCCCTACACATCAATTCACTAGACTTACTATCGGTCTGTCCTCATTTTTATGTGGAAGAATATCTTAGTAGTGCACAAAATGAAGAAAAAACTTCAGAAAACTATACAACATTTTGCACTTAGAGTGATGTGAAAGTTTGCTACACAGATGAATGTGGAAATGCTGTTTGAATCCATAACTTGATATACAGCAAACAAAAAAACAACACATGCAGCCAACATTCGAATACATGCCAACATTCGATTTTTGCAGAAATTAGTCTTTTTGTTTTGTTTTGTTTTGTTTTGTTTGCTAGTCTTACCATCTGTCTTAATTGTAATAAGATCAGATGATATCAAGGACTATCTTTGTAGTGTAGTGTGAATGTAATGAAAAAGTTAATGAGAGGTGTACGCTGTTTTGAAGTAACTGTAGATAACATGAGGGGTTGCTCTACAGATGATTGTGAAATTGCTGGCTGAAACCATAGCTGACATACAGCAAATAAATCAACAAACAGGCAACATTCGTTAAGTGTTTTTGCAGAGATTAGTTCACCCTCGATTGATTATGTTTAACAGTTATATTATTACACAGAAGCATTGATAAATCAAATTCAGTAATTTAATTCAATAATTTTCCCTTTGGAAGGGATACAGTGTTGGCACTTCTGAGCATGACACTGCTCTGTATGTAAGTGAGACGGGGGGCATGTTCAAAACTTTGCCCTGAAGTCGTACACCCTGTATCTTGTGATGTTTGGACAACTACCTTTTGCCTATAAAAAGAGAATGGAAATGAATTTAATGCACCGATTGATTCTGCCCGATCCGTCTTTTCCGCCCTTTGCGGTACAATCAAATGCAGCCACGCAGAGAGTATTCACCGCCACGTTGACGTATTTATAGCATTATGCACCAATTAGCCCCTTTCTCAATTTTACCATTTATCAATCCTGCATAGCTTTGTGATGAGGTCTGACAAGATACGCGGTGCAGCAATGGTCCCCTCCCTCCCTATCTCATTCTCCCTTCATATCTCTCTTTCCCTTCATATCTCCCCCTCTCCTCACTCCATTCCATAACCTAGTATTTATAGCCTCTCCATCCTCTGTGAGAGCCGTCTGTAGCCACTAGCCCCCATTGGAAAGCTAGCGCGGCTGATTAGCGTGTAATAATTAGCATATGCGTGTAATCAGTTCTCATTGTGCGCGCCTGAGACTGCGCTGACCCTACTTAGCATAAGAGCAGTGAAGAGGGAGCACCCTACTTGTCTTCTCTCCCCGCTATCACTCTCCCTCGCCCGTCTCTCTCTTTCTCCTTGGAAGGATGGCAGCGGAGGGAGAGAAAGAGGGAGGTGATGTCAACTTTTGATTTTCTGCGTTCTCCACTTATTTATCTCACTCTGTGTCCATCTCTCTTTCTCTCTCACACACACACACACACACACACACACACAGACACACACTCACACACACACTATTTGAGAGCTCTTAACTTTGTGGAAAGATTAAGAGAGAGTGGGTGAATTTATTTGTGTTTTTGTGTCAGTCACGAAAACCCTGTTGATTAGGGAGGTTTGGTTCACAGCTAAACTGAATTTCTCTCTTTCTCTCTCTCTCTCTCTGCATGTGTCTGCATTTACTGTCTGCCTACATCCTATCTCTTAGTGTGGTTATTTCACTATTTCTAACTTTTCTCTCTCTCTCTCATTTATTTCCTCTTTGCTTATTTGTGTCTCTTGCCTTTACTTTCTGCCTACATCCTCTCTCTGGTTATTTTTCCAGTTATTTCCCAATTTCCTTAACTTTCTCTCTGTCGTTCTGTCTTTCTCTCCCTCGTCTCCTGCGTTCCTTCTTCCCACCCCCCACTGCTGTGTGTACTGATGCTGCTGGAGAGGAGAGGGAGCTTAATCCCCTCATTGAAGGAGAGAAAGAATGAGAAGGGGTTTGTTTCTTGTCCTCGTCTTCACCCCCTCCTCTCTTCTCCCCTCCTCTTTTCTTCGCTCTTCCTTCCTTCCTTTCTTGCTTTCTCTCTCTCCCTCCCTCCTTCAGTCTGTATTTCTCTCTTTTCTAAAATCACCATATATCTCTTTCTCTTTCAACCCTTCTATCTCTCGCTCTCTGTTGTCTCTCTCTCATATGACTTGTCAGCCCCCTCTCGTCCTGTCCTCTTGACTCTCCTGCTGTTGACACAATCACAGTTGACACACTCTCTCTTTCTCTCTCTTTTTCTCTCTCCCGCTCTCTCTCTCTCTCTCTCTCTCTGGTGTCGTCTCACGCCTGCTATGATGCCCTAGTCCTGGTCCGTCTTGCAGATGGAGTGTAACTCATAGAGAGACAGATGCCATGCCCATGGTTGGACCTTAAACACACTCCCTGTGTGAGACTGAGAGTGAGACAGTGCCTTACGGGATGTGCACACGTAGACAGAGAAATATATACACAAACTGAGAGTGAGACAGTGCCTTACGGGATGTGCACACGTAGACAGAGAAATATATACACAAACTGAGAGTGAGACAGTGCCTTACGGGATGTGCACACGTAGACAGAGAAATATATACACAAACTGAGAGTGAGACAGTGCCTTACGGGATGTGCACACGTAGACAGAGAAATATATACACAAACTGAGAGTGAGACAGTGCCTTACGGGATGTGCACACGTAGACAGAGAAAGATCTACTGGACAACAAATCTGCCGTCAACATGTGGAGTGTGAAGAGTGGCCATGTACATTTGTCAAGAGAAGTGAAGGTGATGTGTAGTTTGGTATGGTATAGTATAGTACAGTATGGTGATGTAAAGTTAGAGTTCTGCTCTTAACTGGAATCTCTCTCTTAAACCCCCCTCCCTCCACAAAACACACAAACATACACACATACACACACTTCACGTGGTCATGGTCACACACTGAAGTTTGCCTTCACACTATTATATATTTACCCAGCAGAATAGAAAGAAGCCTTCTCTTACAGCTCTCTCTCACATGCTCCCTCCTTCTGTTTCCCTTTCTCAGTCCCTCCATCTCTCTCTCTCTCTCTCTCTCTCTCTCTCTCTCTCTTTCTCTCTGTCATTAATGAAATGGCTTGCTTGCCTGCCTGTCGGCCCCAGTCAAGTGTAATCCTCAGTGTACAGCATCCTTGGCGACAGCCATTCTGATGGTAATGCCCAGCATATTGTGTCAAGGCTACCATACCCTACTCGAGATGACAGTATCAAAAGTAGGAGTTGATGCAGGGCAGACAAAGCCGGGGGTTGGGGGGGGGGGGGGGGGGGGGGGTAGCTTTCTGTCAGCCCAGTAAAGGTTGGGGGGGGGGGGTAGAAGGGAGGGATGAGAGTGCTCTTCTCTCTCTTTGTCTCTCTCTCTCTCTTTCATTGTCCGAGGTCTCACTTCTCTCTTGCTACTCTCTCTATGGTGGAGATGTGGTGATGGCTGAAGCATGGCATTGTGGGATAGGTCTTCTCTCGCACACTAACCCTCCTCCCCCCACCCTCACACACACACACACACACACAACATCACGGTCAGTAATACTTTGTATCACAGGAGAGATGCAAGGATATTGAGATGGACTAGTGCGTGTGTGTGATGCAGGAAGCACGCAGGCAAGAGCAATGAGCTGCCCCTGGCTCTTATGCCTGACTTGAACCAGGTTCCTAAAAGCTAATGCATAGCCTTGTTCCTGAACTCTTGCGTTTGGAGGGGTGCTGTGTGTGTGCGTGTGTGTGGAGGAGCAGGGGATAGCTAGTATTAGTCCCTTACCCAGCCCTTAATGAGAGCACTTTGTTTTCAACACCTATGCACCTCAAATGGGGGCCTTTTTTCAGGTTGTGGTGGTGGGGGGGTCGTCGCATAGAAGTAGCACCCCCCTTCTCTTCTCTTCTCTCTCCCTCTCCCTCTCTCTCTCTCTTTGGCTCTTTCGTCAGTAGAAGCCACGTAGAAGCTTTTAACAGAGCCGAAAGAGGCACTTTTAAAAGCCGCTAGCGAAGCTCCCCAGAACCCTATTTTTAGGGGGAGCAGCATATGAAATGGAGCTGATGTTTGTCCCGTTTTATTTTTTTCTCCCCCATTCTTCATGGCCCCCTTCTCCACACACACACACACACCGTGTTCATTATCTCTCTCTTTTCATTCTTTGTCCGGTTCTGTCTCTTCTTGGTTTTATTTGTCTTGGCTATGAGAGGCATTTTGCCCCCTTTAGTGTACATTAGGCAACCTGCCCTCTGTGAACTCTCTTTCACACCCTTTCCCTCTCTCTCTCCCTCTCTCTTTTTCTCTCTCTCTCTCTCTCTCTCTCTCCCCCTCTCTTTCTCCCTCCTCTCATCCTTTTCTACTTTCCTTTCTGTGTCTGTCTGTCTGTCTGTCTGGTGGTCTACCTGGTTGGTTGGCTGGTTGGCTGGCCCAAGGCAAACTTCATGCCCTAACTTTTAAGCCCCTTTAACGTACATAATCCATTAATGTATCAGGTAAAAACAGCACGGGATGGATAACACATTTACATTTACATTCAGTCTTCCATAACGGTAAAGTAACGGCTGTGGTGCGTTCCCACCTGACTGTATACTGCACTACAGAGGTTGCGCCAGTGTGCGAGGTCTCATGCCAGTTAACCTAGCTATCCAAGCTATCTAATTTAACAGTTGGCAGTTGCTAGGATGTGTTAATATGAAATTATTAGCCTTGAAGTGAAATATTATTTTGGACCAAGCAATGAAGCCACACAGGCACCCTGATTGTTTCTACCTTTTCCTGTTACAATTGTTTGAATTAAATTGAGGAGACCATTACCTCAGGTAGATAACTAGCTGCAATTTCATACAAATAGAACTCCGTTTTAAACCGTTTAAGCTTATTTGAATGTCTTCTTAGCTTGCTAGCTAGTTAGCTGGCTTAGCAGCTAGGCATCCAGGCAACACCATCGCTGCATAGCCTCAAAATCAGCTCACCAATTATAGACCGTCTTGGGTTAAAAGTGATCAGAACCACTTGCGGGTGATGTTTAATGGTTTCACATAGACATTAACCATTCCTGAGAGAAATAATGGGACATCAATGGGGCAAGGGCTCGACTCTGATATCAGAAGAAGTCCCCCCCCCCCCCCCCCCCTTTCCCTTCTCTTGTGTTTTGCACTCACACTGGAGCCCTGGCAGAAGATAATCGGTTACGTTACTAGTTTGCCAGGGGATAGATTAAGGGTTTGACTTTACCTTTTTGCTCCTATTCCCACACATAACTATAATGGTAAAATAGCGATAAATAAATGTCTTTTAGTGTAAGTAGGAATGGGGTGTTACACTTCCTTCTGCCATCCACATGCACCTAGCACTGGCTTTATTGCTAATGTGAAGGCTCAAGAGGTGTGTGTGTGTGTGTGTTGTGTTGTGTTGTGTTGTGGTGTGGTTTGTGTGTGTATGTGTGTGTCATTAGGGGTGACAGCAGTTTATCAGGTGACTTTGAGGCATTCCAGTATCCGCCCAGATCCTGTAACCCAATCTAAGATTGTTCTGTTTCAGTGTGCGTGTCTGTATGCCCGTGTGTGAGACAGAAAGAGTGGAGCGATGACTGTTGAGACATTTGAGCTCTGACTTATTGAAGCCTTAAATGCTAAGAAGTTAATGAGCATGTGTTGGTTTCTGCTTTTGGCTTAGGGAGCAGTGAGTCGTGAAACTGTTGTGTTGTGTTGTGTTGTGTTGCGTCAAGGCAAGAGGAACCGAGGGAGGTAAGGGAGTGCAGGAAGGTAAAAGAACGAAAGATGAGCCAGAGAGGAAAGAACAGGATTAAAGAAGAGAACTAGAGAGGAGATGATTGGAGCAAAGTGGAATTAGTGCTTTTAGTTTTTACAGGTAGGCTGTGTGATGCAGGTATATGTAAATAGTTAGCTTGTTTCTGTAACATCCTTTGACTCATTTTGGTGACACATGGTTGTGACGGAAACGGAAACACACCCGGTGATCCTCGCTGGTTTTCAGGACAGCGCAACATCGAAAATATCCTCAAGATCATTTAACATGCTAGGCTAGCTAACCATCAGTGCCAAATGTGCTGTTTATGTTTGCACAAAAGTATTTAACAAAAACCCCATAATGCCTATCTAGCGTCTTTCAAGTTCCTGCTGGAGGTCACTCAAGGACGCTATACTTACTCATCAGGACAGGTCAGAAAGAAACAAGAGATACAAAAAACCTACCTCTGCCAAGGCCGATAGTCTAACTCACTCTTGTCCGAAAATATCCTACCTTGCAGTGTGGGGGAAAAAACCACAAAATGTTAGGAGCTCTTCCTTGGCCCATGCTACACCCCTCCGCCAAGTTTCATGAAAATCGGGCTGGTAGTTTTGGCGTAATCCTGCTGACAAACAAACCAACAACAAACAGTAATGAAAACATAACCTCCTTGGTGAAGGTAATGAAAAGGGAAAGGCTTCTTGCTTTGCTCCAATTAATACAAACTTGCCCACACACACACACACACACACAGAGAGAGAGGGAGAGGGAGATACCGTACATTTATTTTACTTCCTGCCTTTATTCCATCTATCCATTTACTCAGGCCTCCGTCTCCACTCTCCTGTCTGTCATGTATGCCTGTGTATTGATCCCACACTCTCCAGACATCTGCTTGCACCCCTCAACCTCTCTCTGTATCTCTCCCTCCCTCGCTCCCTCCCTCCCTCCATTCTCCTTCTCTCCACCTCTTTCTCTCAGGCCCTTTACTCTCTCCGCCTCTGGCTTTTGCCTTTTCAAGTTTACCTTGAATGTCAGTCCCCTCAATGCTGTCCCATCTTCCGCTTTTTGTTCATTTGCCTGTGCATGTGTGTGTGCGCGTGCTGTTATACGTGTTTGTGTATTTGTGTGTGCACATGCTTGTGATGCTTTTGTGTGTATATGCTTGTGTGGCTTACGTGTGTGTGTGTGTGTGTGTGTGTGTGTGTGTTTTCTTTTGTGTGTGTGTGTATGGGCTGTTGTCATCCTGACCATACACACATGCGTGTGCGCAAACACACACACACACACACACACACACACACACTTTTGTATTTGTGTTTTAGCATTAGAGTGTGATTCCCTGGTCTTTCAGCCTGGATTTTCAAACCATCTATTGATGAATGAAAAAAAAGAGTTTCCTCTGTATTCTCTGCATTCTATTCTCTGCATTCTGTTCTCTGAAACAGGGATGTCAGTGAGGGCCACGTGGCTTTATCTTCTCTCTCTCAAAAAAAATGCATTAAAAAAAGCACATCAACAGTTCTGCTCTTTTTTTGTCACGGAAACATGAATTATGACCCTTTGACAACATATCCTTCACTCTCCTCTATTGGTTTTGTTCATTCTTTCTGTCTGTCTGTCTTTCCTCCTTTTCTATCTCTCCTCCACTCTCCGTCCTCCCTCCCTCCCTCTCTCTGCAGACCAATCTGCCCATCTTCCGGGTAAAGGAGTCGCGGGTGAGGAGGAGATACAGCGACTTTGAGTGGTTGAGAGGAGAGCTAGAGAGAGAGAGCAAGGTGAGTCTTAACGTCCCTCACTTTTTCTCTTTTTCTGTCTGTCTGTCGATGTGTCTATTCATCTCTTTGTTTGCCTGTATACCTGCATGTCTGGCTGTCTATCTATCTATCTGGCTGTCTGTCTGCCTTTTCACAGGTGGTGGTCCCACCCCTGCCCGGAAAAGCCCTGTTTCGCCAGCTCCCGTTCCGTGGAGATGACGGGATTTTCGACGACTCCTTCATCGAGGAGCGGCGACAGGGCCTGGAGCAGTTTCTCAACAAGTGAGTCCCAACACGTATCCCACAATCCCTACTGTTACAGTCCACTGGGTAGAACACAGAAATGGCAGTATCATGGAGGCAAAGCTTTGAAATGTTTTATTGTTTGTTTGTTTGTTTGTTTGTTTGTTTGTTTGTTTGGAGGGGGTATTCATATGCTAGATAGATGTGTAGCAGAAGGGTGAGTGAGCGCTAAATGAACCTAATATCTTAAATTACCATCTGACCTCACTAGAGCCATGAGCCATGTCAGAACACAGAGTGCCTTACTTACTACTAATTCAGTCTTTCCGTCTTTCTATCCGTCTCTTTTTCTTGCCCTCCCATTTCATTCTGTTGCCTCACTTTCTTTTCTTGAGAAGTTCTTCTTCTTGTTGAATTATATTTCTTTAAAAAAAAAAAAAGGAAACTGAATTCAAAAACACTCTCTCCTTGACACCATTCAGGTGTAATCTTTGAGGCTTACTGAATCACTTGTCAAAATAAAGAGGCCCCAGAATCAAGATTATTCTCCAGCACAAGTGGTGGTTCCTTAGGTCATGCTGTGCGTCAAGTCAACGAGGGACACTCTGGTGTCCTGATGTGCATATATATATATGTGTGTGTGTGTGTGTGTGTGCGTGTGTATGTGTGTGTTTGCTCTCTCTCTGGCTGTAATTACCTGTGCAAGCTTCCTCCGTGCTGGAGCAGCAGCTGTCTTCACTTCTACATTTGTTTTATTTTTCGACATGTAATTTATGATAATTGCGTGCAAAATTACGGGCGTGTGTCTGTCATTCTCTCACACTCTCTCTGTCTCCGTTGCTTCTTGTTCGGACTGCTGGGAGCACCCCTTGCTTATTTTTTGATCCAGAGTGCAGTTCTGACACATCGGCGAACAATAAAAGTTACCATACGATAGTAATTATTTAGCGTTGATTGCAGACTTTGCTATTATCTCTATTTCATGTGCAAATGTGCGACGGCTACCTGTTTGAATTCTGAATAGGAGGCGTTGGGGTGCGCACGCTGTTTGCAGCGAGAAGGAATTCGTCAGTAATTAAGATTTTAGGCAGCAGGGAAAAAAGGATCCTGAATTAAATTTCATTGTTCGGTGTTAATAGCTCTGAGATCTCGTGTGGTGTGGTGTGTGTGTGTGTGTGTGTGTGTGTGTGTGTGTGTGTGTGGTTTGTTAATGAGTGATGGAAAAATAAGTTTATTGTAAGTTTAGTCCATTACGGACTGTTAAAAGAGTGATTTAGAAGCTGTAGTAGTTTACTGGTTCACTTTCAGTATATTGTTTTTTTGGGGGGGAGTGGTGGGTGGGGGGGGGGGGGGGGGGGGGGGTCCAGTATTGAGAGTGGTGATTTTAATGTTTTTTCAACTTTGGTCACAAACAAATAGTATAGGCCTTTTGTCAATATCAATGGCAGTTTCACAGTAGGGCAGTATGGAAGAAGATTTACATAAAACACACGGTACTTAAATTGGAGATTTGCGCAAATGTTTTGAACTAAGGACTTTTGATGCCTGTCAAGAGATGGAAGTCGCGTTAGTACCAGAGCTCAAGTGGTAAATGAGAACAAATGACATCACTCCTTCTGCACTTGTCTTCGCGACTTTTAATACTAAAATTCTTGTTCTTGTCTTCTTTTCCAGAGTTGCGGGTCATCCTCTTGCCCAGAACGAGCGCTGCCTGCACATGTTTCTGCAGGATGAGTCCGTAGACAAGACCTATACGCCATCCAAGATTCGTTCCGCTTGAACATGCCCCCCAAGTCCCGACAGATAAGATTAACGCTCCCCCTTATTACGGCAGATCAGGTAAACTTGCCTTCTTCCCAAACTACCCACAAGAGATCAGACCATCCAGAAAACGCACTAAGAAAATCCTAAAAAGTAAGACAAGCCTGAACACACCACACAGAACAGCTCAGTCTGCACCGAAAGACTCCCTGAACCTACAGTGCATCAGGTATGCTTGAACATGCCCAAACTCTCTTGACAAAAAAGATTCAATCCAAAACTCACCCCAGATGAACAAAGAATGAACGATTCCAAATGCACCCTGAAAACTAAAGCAATCAGGCAGAGATTTTAAAATAAAACGTATTCAATGTAATGGATAACTTTGAGAGTGTACATTTTCTTGAAGCTTTGCAGGGCCATGATTGCAGTAAGATGTACGTCTTATTGAGAATGTGTTCTCATTTGTAGAAGAGATATTGTTGCTTCTAAACTCAAGGGGAGGTTAAACCCATACATGTCTTACTGTATCTACTTAACTACAGACTCGAAACCCTCCGTCATGCCTGAACAAGCCCTCCCCAATGATAACCAGTACCACTCACTTCTCAATGAAGAGTCACCTACTCAGCGACAAATCTGAACTGAAACTGAGAACCACAGCTCCTCTCGTCTGTCATTGAGTTTTATCTTCTTGATCATCTATTTCCCTCCTGTGTAATTCAAGCGCCGTCTTTTCTGACCATGACGCTTAAATTAGTATGACCTGAAACCAGGTTTGGGTTCCTATAGTGATTCATGTCATTACATTTTTTTTTTTTTGTTTTGTTTTGTCTGTAAACACACTAATATTTTATGTTGTCCGTCTTGTATTACTGTGAGAATTATGCTCTTTGAGAATTATGAACTTCCTTGGGAAAAGAGACCATGTTAACCAAATAAGAAGAAAACTGAAAAAATACAGACATGTTATTGTATGCAATCACCATGACTGAGTACAACAACCGCACAAACGCACTCACACTGTCCACCAAGCTTCTCCCTTTCAACAGCACACTTTGTAGTACCTTACAAAATAAAACTTTGACACACTTTGTGGACGGTCCCTTCTCCAAAGTGTGTGTGTGTATATGTGTGCACGAGTGTATGTACGTGTATAAAAAAAAAAAAAGTCTTTTGAAGCCTGTGTATGATTTTGTAATAGAAGCACACACACGCACGCGCACACACCTTATGGGAGAGTTGGCATTTGTATGGTGCATTTGTGGAGATTTGTATACAGCTCTTACCATTTTCTTTATTTTGAAATTTTTTACAATAAAACAGGTCAAACACATGACACATGTATATCTGTCGTAATGTGGTCTGTCCTCTGACTCTTCGGTGCATTTTTATTCCCTCTTCCGTTGACTTGTGTGGAAATGAGCGAACACACACACACACAGGTGATCTGCCCTCCTATGATTGCCCTATGTTTTAAACCACGTTTGTAGGTTGGGTAGGTCCATGTAGTGTGTTTTAAAGAGGACCTATTATTCTAATTTTCATGCTCATTTTCAATGTTCATCATTTTATTTTTGGGGTCTACTACAATAGATTAACATGCTTAATTGTTCCAAAAACACATTCTTTTTCTCATGCTGTACATAACTATTCACCCTCTGTCTGAAACTCTCTGTTAGAGCTTCTGTGTCTTTAAACTCCCCCTCCCGATAAGCCCGTGTGCTTTGATTGGTCAGCTTGGCGGGCAATAAGGATTGTGTTACGAGTTTGCGTCATCTTGTACCAAAGGAAAAGGGCTTGTAATTCCAGCAAGGCGTTTCAGGCAGCTGAGAAAAGTTCTTTCTGTGGGAGAGACTTACTCCCTCTGGTGTGTGCCTCGGGCTGTTGTAACTTTGCAGACCGTTAACATGCACAAAAAGCTTTATAATACACTAAAGGAAAGGGCAAAAAACGGAAAAGCATAATAGGTCCTCTTTAAGAACTTAAATGCCACATTTCCAGTCAATGTTGCAGCCAGGCAGTTCTCCCAGAACTTATACAAATATACAATTGTTTGACTGATACGTTACCTGAGCAGATTAGCCTTGACACTCGCTAAGTGCTAGCACAAGTGACCCCAGGCACGAAGTCATTGGCTAGTGCCCTATGGGTGGAATCCATCATCCATTGTGAGGAGTATCAACAACTCCCATAGCTGTTTTGGCCACTATAACATGCCAGACATGGGCTTTCTGGAAGTTGTACAATACGCTGTCAAACTGACAATGCAGAGTTCGGCTACCATAGAAATTATATGACGAAGCTGACATAACCAGAAAAAGTGGTTGATTTTGCTTCATTAGTAGGCTCATGCTTTCAAACGAATGCCATATACACAAATCTGATCTCCAATGTTGTACGTTTTTGTATAGTTAAGGTTCTTCAAACATATTGAGTAAAGTTTTCTATAGGGCATCCAAATTTAATGTCAGGAGTTCTTTGTGTAACACATGACTACAAATATTAAGGCTTTGACAAGCATTGCACAGAGCAGCTGGACTCAACCCAGCAATATGATGAAAATTAGTTTTTGAAGGTGGCAAAAATATCATTGAATGCCCTTTCAAATGTAATGAAGGCCTATCATATGGAGCTTTGCATTTCTGAAAACATTTCCGAATGCCTTTGACTTACTTGTTTATGTTCTGTATATATCACAATAATGGATCCGATTTACACAATGGTGTCGAGAGAGAATTATACTACCCCTCCAGCAAAAGTGCTGTGAAAAAATGCAACACCTGCTAATCATGCTAGTGTTAACCAAAGACTTGAAAACCAGCATTCCTGTCCCGCAGCCAGTTACAGGTGTTTTCATTTTTGAGACATGAAATAGGCCCAGATCCCTGACACTGATCTTTTCCTAGCTTCAGATTGGTTGATGGCTGAGGCTTGTAAATGCTATATGCTACTTCAGAAACAAATTAAGATATTTTAAAAAGTATTTATAGTTCTGATTTCAGTGGAGCTAAAGCTCTCACCGAAAACATTCTGTCAGGACCATGTTTCCCTCTCTCCCTCCCTCCCTCCCACCCTCTCTGTCTCTCTGTGAGTGTGTGTGTGTGTGTGCGTGTGTGTGTGTGTGTGTGTGTGTTATTCGAAGTTGAATAGTAAAGCTCACAGATTTTGTTCAGTAGGGAACAATAAAATACATTTGCTTAAAAATTCAGTGGTGTATGAATTCTGATTTGTACAGGTAATATCGGGTAGACGTGATCAAAGGTCGAAGAAGGAAGAGTCGGTGCGCCACTGATAACCTTGGAGTTACCTCTGTTTGAGAGCACACTCCTAAAATAAAATCCAGCTAAATTGGACTTCATGCTGCCATTTTCTCTAATGATGGCCTCCATTGTAGCATTTTCTATCAAAAATGAAAAGAAAATGCAATTTTGGCGAAGCCCTTGATTCGTCAAAGCGCACTTGAAATCCCAGCCTACCGAAGCACTGGAACTTCTTCCAAGGTCCAGGGGCATTGTATTAGCGATGGCTCAATATGCACTCTACGGCAAGTACAAACCTCACGGCATGTCTGTTTCAAGAGACAAAGTTGAAACTGTGGACAGTGTGATTTTGTACATGTTATGTTCACGTTGTAAAGAAAACAGTCCATCATTTTTCAATATGATTTATTCTAATATTTCAGAACAACTTTCACAAATTTAAATCTCCACATTTTTTACAACAGAGAAAATGTATATACAGACTACCAGAAAAAATACAAGTGCTGAGAATGTTCATTTTGTAATGTTAGTGACTACATGACGAAAGAAATTTCAGTGCAACGTCAGCGTGACAGTCGAGAACACCAACATACGAACGTTGCGTAATAGAGCGTCTCTTATTTCTTAAAACATAGTACCAGTCTGTCTGTTTTATCTAAGGACGGCTAGGAGAACGGCAAAAATAAATGAGCACATGTCCTCACAACGGAAACGGTTGAAGTATTTCACCAGAAAGCTCGAACTGTGCGGTGCGGGTGAAGTTGTCCATCTGTGCGAGTGATCCTCCGATCACCCTTGGACGCGCGTCTTTGACACCGCGCGCTCGAGAGCCCTGCCGCTGTGGACTTTGGTTTCAGCACCGTGTCAGGGGACAGCGACCCGTACCCCTGTAACCATTGCTCTCACTCTCTTTCTCACTGTTTTGTCCCTCTCTTTTTTTTTTTTTTTTTTTTGGTTTTTCCACTCTCGCTGACACAAAATTGCAATGTTAAATATTAAACGGAAATAGGTTGTAAAGCTCCTCTTTCTTACAAACACAACAAACTGTCGTTAAATACCCTAAATTGATTGTACATTAAAAGAAAATTCAGTCACTTCTCCAAACAGTTCTGTTTACCAGCAATATTTGTCTTCAGATGAAAAAACTGGGAACAGAAAAAATAAGCATTTCCCATATACTTATATAGTATATAGGCAATTAATTTAGCACATTACAGTGAACACACTTAAAGTAACAGTTAACTCTACTTAACGAAAACGATATTTTAATTCCCTGTAATGGTAACTCAAAACTTAAAACATTTAGCCTGAATCATGTCTTCCCAAAGGCAATTCTCGCTGTTTCAAATCGAGACATGACGCAGACTGAAAGACAGTTGGACTGTTCGTGCGTAATTAGAGTTGGACGTCGTTGACCGTGAGCTCAGATGTCGCTGGATTTGTACATGTCTGACAGTAGCCGCGTAATGGGGACGTTCCCGATGGTCTTTTTGAAGAACACCTCCTCAATGGTGGATGGGCTCACGGAGCGCAGCGCGGGAAGGAGCAACAGCAGCTTCCCAAATCGGCATGGTTGCGTGGGATACCTGAGGGGTCAAAAGTAACAAGCTATTTAACTAAACAGTAACAACCTAAGGCTATACTTGGTACAGTTAATACATCCTTTTCCGTAAAAAAACGTGAACATAAGACCCTATTATCCTTATTCTCCCTGTAAAATGCAGTTGGCATCTGACCAGGAATCCAAAGGCGAAAGCATTGTTTCAAAATATAGTGCATGTGCGAGTTAGTGTCACAGAGCAGGTGATGTGGAGAATACTAGCCTATTACAGTCCCTGCACAGTGTACAGTGGAAATGCAATACATATAGGCCTACATCTGACAAAAGTGAAGAAGCAGAAAAGTATTCGAGTATAATAGTGTGTAATATATGATATGTGATGATATAAACTGCATTTCATTGGATTTGAACCTGTGTAACGTAACGTAACGTAACGTAAACGACGTAACGTAAACGACACAGCTGAATAGAATAGAATCTTCAAAGCAGAGAAAGATGTAGCAGACATGCGCAAGACTTACCTGGTGTGAATGTAACTATTGAGCGTCAGCTGGGCCTCGTCCTGAAGTGCCGCTATGGCACTAGCGTTGCGGAATGTCCTTAACTCCGTGCTGCCTTGAGTGGGAACTACGCGAAAGAGAAAAAACAGTCTTAACACTTATGTAAACTGTAAAACTTCACCAGTTCTTTGTTGTTCTTTGTTTCTTTTTATCCGACATATTCAGATAAAAACTGACTCGGGATATGCCAACAAAATAGTAATTAGCCTTCTGTTCTAAAGCTGCACCACAACCCAGCCATACACAAACTTTCTAGACATATACATAACTTTAGGAGTTAGATGGATGTTTTATTTACTCTTTTGCCATACATCAGGTTTTGGAAAACGAGATGGAGGGATAGTGTGTGCGCGCGTGCGTGTGAGCTTACCAGCTTTAAATGTGACAATGCACTTGAGGCAGGCAAACTCGGTTGCGTCTAGCCGCAGTTGTCTGAAGCGTGTGACCACTTCCTGAAGAGCCTGAATCTCGGTGATGATCTTATTGAGTCGCTGGGAATCGGTGTTCTCCGTGTTCATACCTGCGTGCAGAACACAAACACACAGCGTCACCGACAATGTAAGAGGGACGTGAAGAAAATTGCATGACAACAGGAGCGTTTGAAATAACGGTTAGGAACAGGCTACATCCTTCTCTCAGTCAATTACAGATGCTACAGTAAAAAAAGTAATGACATTTGGTTAATTGATGGTTATCAAAATTATAATTTTAAAATAATCAAATTATATAAACGCAGGACACAATTCTTAATACGATTAAAACTAAAAGTTTAACAATGGAAGTGTGTACAACAGGTATTTGGAGCGCATATGTCAACAATCAGGCTTTTGTTGTCACAGACGTGTGGTTGTTTGTGGCGAGCCCAGTCAATGCACAGCAGCAGAACGAGGCCTCTGCGTATCATACTACATACTATGCCGTTGGAGTGGCCAACAGTTAATTAGGTGTAATCCAGATCACCAATCAACGATGCGCATTTTGTGATCAGGCCTACTCACCAGATACTGCCAATAGGGTGCTGGAATCCACCGGGATCGCCCACTGCGCAATGCCCAGGACGAATAGTTCCCTCCAAGCATCCTCTAATAGGATCAACTGTAAAACATATGAGAAACAGCCCATCAGTAATAACTGAGATTATTTTGTTATCCTATAAATTCTGGCTTAATTTATTATTGTCCCTTGACACATTTTATGACATTTTCAGACAAGCTTAGCCTACTGTGTGATATAAGACACTTTTTATTTGAAGATCAAAGAAGATGCCGTCCATAGCCTTGTTCTCACCTGGTCCGGTAATGGCAAGGTTGAAAAAGCTGGAACACTCTTGGCCCACTTGATGCTCATAAATAGGAGACGCGCTGCCGACTCGCACACGGACTCGGTTGCGACCTCATACAGGTACATGGGCGTGCCGCTGACTTCGTGAGGATACTGAAATAGTAGTTTAAGTAAGTAACAGTCGTTTTAAATAAGTAACAATGCGCCACTGATGTCTAACTGATCAAAAGTTATACATGTATTATCATTATTACCATTAGCATACCTTGTAGCTGTTCCTATTACAAATTATAATCTTCGTATGGTGCTGTTAACTTGCCTTTGGTGTAGGCTGCGCTAGCCCCACTATGGCTTGTCGTTCTTGTGTGCTGGAGACTGCGCTCAGCTCCAGATTGTGTGGCTCAAGTTGCGAGACGGTGGTGAAGAACGGCGGGCCCGGCATGCTGGAAGGCGGGAAGTGAGTTGAGGATCCGTTGACCTCTTTGTGGCCTCTGAAGTAGAGTGCAACCTGCTTCCGGATGGTTGATGTCCTGGGCCCTCTTTCATGTTGCACGGCTGAACATGTCAAAGACACGGAATACAATGGAAGTGCAAATTAAAAACATGCATCTCGTAAAACAAACAATACAAATCAGAAAGCTTTTGTTAATGTTTAAACATACACAGAGACTGTTTCTTGGTTTTAAATTGTCTTATATTGTCAATTCTAAGCTATAAATAGCCTAGGCAGAAATGGAGATTTACCGTCTTTATTCATGTTTACTTCAAGACACTTTTTCAAACGGCACGCTCTGCACTGGTTTCTGTGCGTTTTGTCCACAGGGCAGCCCCCCCTACAGAGGACAAGAGAAAAAGAAGAGGGCAAAACATATATCAGTTTATCTTAAAGGGTATCTCTCTCTCTCTCCCTCGCTCTCTCTCTCTCTCTCTCTCTATTGCGTGCTCTCTCTCTCTCTCTAATACACTCACACTGTGTGTGAGATAGATGTCCTCCGTCATTATCCCGGAGGGACGCCACTCCTCCGGTGAAGGGATCAGGTTATAATCATGGTCATTGACTGGATCCCCTGCCGCTTAGCCAATCGTCTCATACCCACCCACCTCTATCCAAATCCACGCGTTCATGCCGGCGAGTTAGATTGGATTACATCCAACGAACGGGGCGAAGAGCCCTCAGTTGGCCACAGGGGAGGCGCTCCTCCACATTTTTTAGGGATTATCTCTCGATTACAAATTTCAGGGGAATTTAACCCTTATTCGACCTTAAATCGAGTGGATGTGTTATGAGAGCAAGTGAAAGAGGCTGAGTTCAGCTCAGTTTCAGAGCTGAGTTTGCGTAAAAGATGAGGTGTGTTCAAATGAGAGATCAGAGGCACAGCACCAAAACAAGTAGTTTTTGTCTCGCTCACCTGTGTACCGGACTTGCAAACGTATGTTCTGTTCCTGCGAATACTCCTTTTGAAAAATCCTGAACAGCCGTCGCAGGCGTAAACACCATAGTGCTTGCCAGAACTCCTGTCACCGCACACTTTACAAGGGATGTCCAAGATCCGACCTGTCAAATACAAAGCAGAAATTGGCCACTGCATATTCTCATTACAAACGACATGATGCTATAATTGCCATGCCTTGTTCCATTGGCCATAAAACCAAAACCAGCAACTCAACTGTTCAAATTAAGTTGCTTGTAATAGTTTCAGGCTGACACGAATTTAAATGCCAAGAAACCAAACTCTGGACACTGGATTTAGTTAATTACGTCATCCTCTGGCAGAGTCCATTAAAAAAGTTTTGAAAATCCGTTTAGAACACCCTCTCTCTGCCCCTCCCCTTTTTCTGTAATGAACTGAACACACACACACAAACTCAGACACGCACACACACACAGATCTGCAACAAAAGACAAATTTTCTCCTAATAAGACTGCCCATGGGAATGCGTGCATGGACGGCGCGGTAGGGTGGGAAGCGTCATATTCGAAGGTCCCTCTAAGACAATGTTCGGTGGACGCGCACAATGGCGACATTAGGGAAAGTGTTAACTTAATGATTTCGCCCATTGAATCTCGTCTGACTGGCTCTGGTCTCGACAAGCTGCCAACTCCGCTTCATAATGGACCTCGACAGCTGCTTTCTTCACGCGGTCTATAGGCTCGCGGATTAGGGAGTGACACGGCAGTGCGAATAAAGCGCACCAGCGCGTCTCACAGAATCAGATGAAGAGTATGCAAATGAGGCCTAGAGTAAATGAAAATTGTGATTTTTCTCCTCCTTCTTTCCCTTTGCCTGAGTATGAAAAGTTTCCCCCCTTTTTTCCTGTATTTAAATCCGTTCATAGACCTATATTTGCATGTATATAAGGAAAGTCGTTTAGAGGAACGGCTATGTAATTACGCTGACACTCTGACACCTGCCTATTCATTTACCAGTGACCCGTCAAAAAAGGTAGCATGGGAATTCGGATATGCTCCGGTAACTGCAGCATGACAAAAGAAAAAAAGAGAGAAAATAACGATTTTAGACTGGCGGTGCTGACTTCAAGTCCGTTGGCTCTTGGGTGGAAGGCTTTATTATTCGAAGCATCTCTCACTGAGAAAGTTAACGGTTCAGGCCATTAGATTATAATTATCTGGAGTTGCTTGTTATTCTCCGTGCCTCGTAGAACCGACCTGTGAGATTGTATAGCACCACTAACGCGAGATATTAGGCTTATACACACATACATACTTAGGTTAATATTTGTGTTTTTTTTATTGTCTTTTTTTTTTACAAAGAGTGCAATTGTTTTGAGGCCATTGTTTTTTATTTTGAAATTAAGTAGCCCAAGCCTATATTTGAAAGTGAAATCATATATGTTTTTAAATCTGATGCCCCTAAGGCAATTCTTTTGTTCAAATGTCCCATTTGTAATATGCCAATTACTTTAAAATCCACAAATTCGTTACAAATGAGTTTCAGAAAACCGTGGTGGCATTGGCATATTAGCGAAAGTCGTTCATCGGAATTATGCCAATGTCTCTACAAATATTCGATGTTAATATATGACGACACACCCCAGTTTAAAAAAGTTGATCTTGCTTTTAAAACTAGGTCCCTTTTCATCATAAATTGTTAAATCTCACTGTAGCTCTATGAATTATTTGAATTATATCAAATGAGTGTCAAAAAATCTCTCAGATTATTTACATTTAAAAATCAACAGTATTTAAAATCAACAGTTGTGGATGACCTTTATCCTCCAAGTCATCAGTTATGGACTAATCAGAACAAGTTCCAGTAATGATGCGGACCACTACATCTAACCTATAACGGTGTCATTATCGGAAGAATTGTGATCTATGATAATTGAGTGACGTGGTAGGCTAGGCTATACTGTAAGGGATTAAAAATCGTGGGACCAAATCTACTGCGCGTTAGTTTGAACGCAGCGAACACGTCTTTAACTTATCTCAGTGGGGGATCCAGCACCACTCATTGTACGCCATAATTGCTTAAAAATATATGGCATATACCATTACTGTAATTACCGTCAGCCATGCTGGTTGACGGGAGGTCAGCTGAGGTTGGAGACAGCGGCCCGGCCGGCTTCGGGGGCCACCCAGACCGTAGTGTACCCGCCCTCTATGGGCCGTTTCAGTAAAAAATAAACATGAGTTTGTGATAAAAAAAAAAAAAACTTTTATATTAGTATCACTATGTTAAAAATGATCTACTGATCACATTTAAATAGTTTTAGTGGAGTATTGTGGCGTGCACGACCGTGGTTATATGCTTGGCCTACAAAGATAGAATTTATGCAGGCAAGAAGTTTGTTTTGAATATCAGCATTAAAACTAAATTTTAAATGTATATTTAGTAACCATGTTTTTTCATATATATTTACATATGTAACCTAGGTAAATGTATTCATACATCATTCCATACATATACTTGTTTAGCCTTTTTGGTCGTGAAGTTTCACTCTGTGCCCTGTGGGTCATATGTTACTGTGTAACAATTTGACATCCTCACAGTTAAAATGTATTGAAAACCCTGCACAGGAAGAGCATTTTTTACTGTACAGAATCTTTACATCTTTACACAGATTTACACAATCAAAATACATTCTTTATCTAATTGTAAACATCTAAGCCTCAGGCCAGGCATCCACCCAGGCCTAAGCCAACAGACTCTGTCCCAGACAACTTGTCAAAAGAGACTTTACTTTCGGAAATGTACACAATTTAGTTCTGCAACAATCTCAAGCAATACAACAATAACGTGCAATAGTAACTCTTAGGCAGTTGACACTGTACATTTTCCAAGTGAAAATGAAATCATTTCAATAGGACACAGGCCTATTTTCAGACATAAACAACGTACTTCAGCTTCTGACACTCTGTCACTTAGCTCTCCTGTCTGCTATTTCTTTCCCAAATGCACTTGTTGAAAACACCTGAATGATGATGAAGCGACAGATGTGCTGGTAGTGTCAAAAACCATGGGTACCAGTGGTCGTCTGATTTATGCTGTTCAAACGTATTCGACTTTCAACCGAATCCTTTCACTAATCATTTCCTGTCATGAATATAAGTGCGTGATAATTCTTCTCAGTTTGAAAATACAGTTAGCTTATTATCGGTTAACAGCAACTCAAGGATATCGAGCACGCCAATTACATGTGAATGGAGTGTGTATACGTGCGCATGAGTTTGTGTGTGTTTTAGTTTTGTTTGTGTGTATTTTTCTCCATGTGTGTGTTTGTATGTCCTATAATGTTATAGTGCATGTCCAGAATTTACAAATATGCTTGACATAACAGAGTGTGAATAGGCTGGCTCGAGGCTTTTTTTCTCTCGGGCAATGCGTGCGAAAAATATGTACCCTGGGTTGAAAATTATGATAACAATAAGCAACCTCACCCTGCACACATGCTGTTCTGACCATAATTACGAAATGCCATATGCAGTTATGTAAACTGAAAAAAATATATACATTCTATGGAGTCTAACGATAAAGTTTTGAGAGAACTTGTGGGGAAAAGGCACTTACTTGATTTGACATTCAGAATGTCCAAGCAGCCACTTGTTGAAGCGGCGGGTTTGCTCATAGCGAAAGCTTGTGCGAGGGAACAGCCGATGCCGATGAGTAAAAAAAAATAAATAGAAAAACAAAATCTCGTTTCACGGTTGACCGAGGGAAATTCTGTTCGAGTCTTTTTTTTTCCCCCTGGAGAAATTGAAATCCGTTCTTTGACGTAGATTCGCAGTCACGCAGCTCTACAAACTGTCACCTAGTCCCAGTGTGTGTTATCTGTACCTTTCTTGCCTAACTTGGCCCTGATGGATTAAACGCGTACCATAAAAATCCAGTTCGAAGTGTGTTTTGTCGCCTTGGCAAATGTATGACGGGAGACAAAACTGATGCGGCGGTCAGCACTACACTACCCGGTAGTGGAAATCACGGCGCCCGGGGCGAGCGCTTGGTATCCACAGGCGCAACAGTGCGAGGAGTGAAGTTGGAGAAACTACCGCAGCTGCGCGAGCACTGGAGCCCGAGCGCACAGCGACACAGGTCTTTAGCTGGAGGATACAGTCCCAGTGAGAAAATTACACAGAGGCGAGTCAATAATTTCTTCAGCTCGACTCGTCGGTGACTTTGTGATGTGTGCCGTCAGATTTAGATTTTTTGTATACTGTGTATGGGAAGCGCAAGGAGGAGGAAGGAGGGGGAGGGAGAGAGGGAGGAGAAACCGACTTCTTTTGCCCACTTAGCTTTTTCCCTGCCTTCTACTCCAATGCCTGCTCGGGAATGACGTCACCCCGCTCAGAGGTCCAGAGGCAAGTGATTTCTCCAAAGGCTCGCAGATAATTGAAAAGGAGAAAGAAAAAAGAGAAACTCAGTGAAATGAATACACACATTAGGCAGACATAAAATCTCTCTAATTTCACTGAATAGGCTGTATTCTTATTCCTTCTTTGTATGAGTTTGTGTTCCATGCCACTCTACGCACCTTGAAAAAAAGGTGGACGGAGGAATTAACAATTGATTCTGTGCTTGTTATTTATGTGGTAGGCCTCATCATTAAGCGAGAACTAATCGGAAGCGCGGTGGTGTTTTCTGTCTCCACAGAATCCTCTGACTGCTGGCGTTTGAACGCACGCCCGTTTGCACCTGTTGAGCGCTGGCTGGATTTACAGTCAGAGTGTCTTTTAGGAAGAGTTTTACTCTTTCGAGCTGCATTTTTAGGTACTAAAGCAGCTTTTAAAGAGGGTATTCAGATTGGCCCAAGTTGTGTTTGTCCACCAAGAGAATTCGGGTCAAAATTACCCCCGCAGTGACACGAGGGATGGTGTCACAGCGCTCACGGGACTCGGGACTCACGGGTCGCTGCAGTTCGGTCTGTGATTTCTCGAGAGACTGTGCGCGAGTTGCTTGAACGCTGCCGGGAATATAGCTGTGTTTGGTAGGAATTCTGTTAACCTGGAGTGTGCGTCGGTGACTGTTCTGCAACGTAAATTTAAGAAAAGTCCAATTTATCAATTTCAGTCACTCTCACAGTGACATTAGTCACGTTGTCTTTTTCTGTATAACAAACGTCAAAGTTGGATAAGAAACGCTTTTAATACATAAGCGCCGCGCAACCTCTGCTTCCGTGCATCACCTCGGTGTGTTGCTCAGTAGATGTCATGGTCCTGCACTGCGCTAATTATCCCTCAGCACACACACATTGTCTTGACACCTCCGGTCAACGTGTGCGCGCTGACGCGAAAACTAGCGCACGCTGTCGCAGAAGGGCACCGGACTCTCTGGGCCAGAATGCTGCGCATGCCCCCGTTGCGAGCTCCCGCTGACATCCTGACCTTAACAGCTTGGCGTGTTTTCGCCCGCGGTTGAAAAAAATCCATATTTTGCCTTTAATTATCCACATTCCCACGCTCGCGAACGGCCGTATGGACGTTCAAAGTGTCGATTTAAACGGCTCGGCCTGGCTACGAGGGCGTAGCTAATTGCAATTAGTCATTGTCATGTCCTCCTTTTAGACGGATTCACTTCGTGCTCTTTAGTCAAATTAGGCTTTTTGACAGGTGAGTATTGAAATGTCTCTAGCTCTCTCTCTCTCTCTCTCTGTGTTTTGTGTGCTACTTTTTTCACTTAATGTTAGACACAAGTTAAGCGCACATTAGGTCAACCACGCCCCTTATTAGCACGACGTTATTATATATTCAAATATTAACTCACTAAAATGGCTCTTTCAAGTGGAATTATTTATAAAGAGAAATTATGAAATTCCTAACAGGTGTGCGTGTGTCCGTCTGTCTGTCTGTGTATCAGTGTGAGGCGTGAAAGATAGAGAGCGTGAGGGAAAACCCATGTGAATTGGGCAGAAAGGGAGAGAGGGAGAGAGAGAGGGGCGGGGTGGTCCGTGTGTGTTAATCTGCTTAACTCTTTCTAATCCCGTCATTCATCGATAGTCTTTGCGCAAACATAACCAACATCATGGCTGGCTCGGCCGCTTGCTTTCACTTTTTGTGCGAGTGACTCTCCGCTCAATAACAGTCAATGAAAAACTACTAACAAAGACCCGTCGGATTGTGTATCTGCTTGTTGGCTTGACGAAATCAGTATGCAACTACTTACACAGTCCTTAAAGTTGAGTGGCAAACTGTTCCAACTCTTACCACGCAGTCACCAGTGGCTACCGACTGGCATTACTAAGCGCGGGGATGCAGCTCGGAGAAAAACATAGACTTTAAGACCATTGTGAATTTTGCTGAGTGCATTTTTGCTTTATAGTTGAAATAGATGTTTTAATGCATTTTTGGTAGAAAAATCTTTCGTTAATAAAATTACTAAGATTTGACACCCACCCTTGAAACCCCCTCCCCAACAAATTATAAACTGTGTGGTGACGTCTAAAAAAGTGTTGACAAACGAAATATCCCGTGTTACAATGGCGTCAGATTATAAACGTTAGCTTCCAGGTAAACATTTCAGTACCGTGGACAGTTCTTTTAGGATCAACTTCTCTTCCTTCTTTGAAAGGCAGACAGTGGAAGTTACAATCTTATTTCAGCGCTTAGAAACGTCATGTGCCTGGTCTCTGAATGGTGTTCTGCCGGAGAGCCTCATGATAGCTATCCAACTCGCCCTCTTCTCTTTGAGTCTGCTGTGTTAGTGTGTGAAATCAGTAATCTCAGCATTAGTGTGAGTCCATACCCATGCCTGGTTAGTTCACACTGTGAATGCTTTTTTTTGTTGCTTTCATTGCTTAAGCACTTAGAGTATATTTGAAAACCAAGCTAAACTAACGTTTTGGGTTGTTTTAAAAAAAGAATCTTAGTAGCTTTGGTGCACTTCTGCTATTGTGTGACTGTTTTCGTGTGTTCAAACACTTGTTGGCATGCTGTTTATCCATGGAGCACTGGCAGGGAGGCGTCCACCATTAATTATTAGAATTGAAAAGTGGGATATAATGACAATGACTAATCATATGACTTGTCCCATCAAGAAGCGCTTATTTGTGGGATTCACTCCAGCATCCAGCCCTGTCTATTGCTAAAGAATGCTGAAGGGAATGACAGCTGTACTGCAGCAATGAATTATGATTCTACAAGTGGTCTGAAGTGCACACACGTGGTTAAACACAGACACACGCATACTCACATCCACACACATACAAACACATGTGGATGCATTTACTCACTCACAGACTCTGTTTCACACACTCACACACACACACACACTCACATACACACACACACACACACTCACAGACACACACACACACACACCTGTGACATTGTCCCCCACCCCTCTATAGCCCCCTCATACCCCCCTCACCCCCTAACATCACACAGGGCCCACCCAGGATTGAGAGACAAGACGAGAGAGAGAGAGAGAAAGAGCGAGTGAGCACGAAAAAGAGAGGGCAAGAGAAAAGGAAAAAAAAGAGCCCCTAAAGAAACCAACCTAACCTAGCCCAACCCTGCCCAACCCAACCCTACCCTTACCCCAACGAGGTCTACTCACGGACGCTCCTCTGACAAATCTATTTGGGGCAAATTGTCAGTGAGAACCTTCCGCCTGAGCTGGCCTGGACAAAACTGGTTGTTGGAGGGGGATAAATCCCGAGGCATGAGGGCCCGGACAATGGGGCGCGAATGTGTTGATGTGCTGGCAGAGTCTTGGTCCTGACAATGGGCGGATTAATTGGTGCCTTGGCTGACTGATTTGAGATGGCTCCGTTCGGCTCCTCTCGGCAGGGAGGCCCATTGTCCTCAGCCTGATTCCCACTTTCCACTAAGTCCAAACAAAAGTCAATTTCTTTCTCAAGGGGAAGGGAGAGAGAGAGAGTGGTTGGTGAGAGGGGATGGAGAGAGGGACATAGGAGGGAAAAAAATCATAGGGACGACCCATTTGCGATTTGGCGTACGGTCTTTTGGGAAATCTCTGCAAGTGTTTTGTTGCTGTTGTTGTTGCTGCAGATGTGAGGAAGATGTTGCAGATGTGTCCTGATGAGGCTGAGCGGAGGGTTATTTTTGGAGCGCGCTCAGTGGAGCTGCGTCCAACAGGCACACAGACACTTGTGGAGCTCTCTCTCTCTCTCTCTCTCTCTCTCTCTCTCTCTCTCTCTGCCCCCCCCTCTATCTGTTATCTTTTTTTCTCTCTGACGTTTTTTCCTTCTACCCATCTCAACTATATCTCCATCTTTCTCTCACTTTCTTTGTCTTTCTCTGCAACACCAGTTTTTTTCTCTGACTGTATTTCTTTCTCCCTTCCTCTCTCTCATCTCTTTTTTCTCTCTCTCCTTTACTCTCAATGTCTGTCTTCATCTCTCTCTTCATCTCTATCTCTCTTCCTCCCTCTCTCTCTCATTTCTCTTTTCTCCCTCTCCCTTACTCTCAATGTCTGTCTTCATCTCTCTCTTTTTTTCTCTCTCTCTCTCTCTCTCTTTCGTCCACTCTCTCAAGTTCACTGTCTGGTTCTCAGTCTGTGCTTCTCTCACGCATTCTCATTTGTGTTAAAATATGGTAGATGCCATCATGTCGTTGCTCTGAAATTGGTCTGATGTGGATTTCCCCCCTCCTTACCGGCTCCCTGGAGACAGTTCCCCTCATCTCTGTCTCTCTCTCTCTCTCTCTCTCTCCTATTCTTTTTTTCTCCTCTCTCTTTCTCTCTCCCTCACTCTTCTTGTCTTCTCTTTCTCGTTCTCTGTTTTGAAAAGCCTTGTTAACAAATTATGACAGCTGGCTAAAGAAGCTTTGCCCGTTCACACCGATAGGACAAACAATTTAGGGGGTGGGGGTGGGGGAAGCAAATGATGGCTTTTATCTCAAGCAGAGGAAAAGAAAGTTGATTCTTTTTTAGTGGATTAGCTGATTTTCTGGTATTAAAAGCGTTTACGTTCCATGTGACAAAAAGACTTTCTACGCACGTCATTTTTTTTCTTTCCCAGAAAATGAGTGCATAGGCCCTTCTTGAATATGTTGTTTTCCCTTTTGTTTAAGATTATCTTTGAATATTTTACTTTTGCCATTGCATTTTCAAGCAGTAAAAATAACTTCATGTTGATCTGTGCAGAAACAAACTGTATATCACAGAACGGAAATAAAATGTTAATAAACATGTGTTAATAAATGGGCAGTTTAGTCCAGGCCTGCAACTAATGAATTGTAAATGTACATTTCCATTTGAAACATAGGGCATTTAGTCATCATTTATTTCAGACCAAAAAATCCCAGAGACAGTACACATTTGCATGAAATTGGTAGCAAAGTATTTCCATTAGAATATAATGTAGAAAAAGGTTTTCCATATAAGTGAGCCACCTCTGTGAGTGTTTTTCACCGATCTTTAGTTTGCAATCAACACCACTGATAACCTTGACATCACAAGACTAACTGACCAAAATATAAATTTTGTATATCATTTCAGATGCAGAGTGTATTAGAAAACTGTGGGCCAGTGACCCATGTTAAATCCTCATCTCCCTTGTGTGAAAAGCCTCTTCTTTTATTAACAATGCATGATTTAAATTATTTGTGAGTGTGTGTGTGTGTGTGTGTGTGTGTGTGTGTGTGTGTGTGTGTGTGTGTGTGTGTGTGTGTGTGTTGGAATTTCATTCTGTGCCTCATGGGCTTGCAAACTTGTAAGCAATACAACCTGGGAGTAGAATATAAATGAACAGCGCTACTAAGGACTTCCTTTTTACAATATGAAATCGACCTTTTCAATGTTTTCACTGCTTCCACTTGCTAGTAGGCTTTCTATAAACTATGTCCTAAGACTGTAGACATGCAGTTTTTGAAATACTGGCTGATATTCTATTGACACTCAGTCCCACGCACAACTTTTTAACTGGATAGGAATCTAAATTCCTAAATGAGTTACTCTGACAGAACCTTCTTACAGTTATTCAACTGACTTGAATTGAATTGCTGAAAGAAAATAATTCCTAAACACTAACTTGTCCTTGGATAAGAGCACAACATATCTGAGATTTAACCTTCTGTCCTCATATAAAGACGTATGAAAATAAATGACAATCAGACGTAAACCCAGCGTGCTCAGGCAATGTAGACCTACCGTCTGCTGGAACTGTCAGTTGGGTAAACTTCAGCTTCACAGGACCATGGGAATTTCAGCCTTGCCCAAGGCGTTCACTGTATAGTGATAGTTCAGTGACTTAAAGTATCTCAACTGAACACTTTTTGGGTTTATTGCTGTGCTAGACAAAAACAAAATAAAAAGAAGACTAATTATTCAGGAGATTTGTACTTATATAGATATTTTATTTCAGATTAAATGTCTTGGACAGATGTTCTTATTTATTAAAATGAGAACTTGTATGTTTTTATTATTCATTCATTATTTTCAGTGAATCATGTCTTGGAAGATGAACGTGAATGTGACACAGAGAGATTTAGGAGAGATTTTATTATTTGTATTATTTCTTATTATGTTTAAGAGAGTTTATGTTAAACATGCCAGGCAACAACCTGTTGAAGCTTGTCAGGGTGAGAGGGATATAAACCTAATAATAATTATAATAATAATAATAATTTTTTTTTTATAAATTTTTATACATTTTGTTAATTTTATACATTTTTATCTGTCAGACGGAATATTTTCATCTGATTTACTGATGTAGTCCAATGACTATGTCACTCACTATAAACTGATTTTGTAGTAAGTAATTGCTAATGTCAATATATACTATTTTCATGTGATTAATCCGAGTGTCGTTTTATAATTATTCTATATTCATTTTATCAATGTTTTTTAAAGGCAAACATGACACAGTAGGCATTCCGTGTGTGCCATATTTACATAATATGTCCTGACAGACAATATTACCACAAAAAAAGCTCATAATAAGCTCTTATGTTTCTGTCACTTTTGACTAACCCAAATAACCCTAATAGTATGCTGTTAATATGACCTGTCTGCGGCTGGATTCGCATGGAAATGAAATGATACTGAGATTAGACACAGTTAAGAGATGACAGATGCAAAATGAATAGCGAATAGTGTCTTTATGATTGTATGACGTTGACCTTTTCAGTCTGTGGGAAGATCACTCCCTGCTCATTAGATGAAGGGCTTAATTTTTGGTTTCGGGGTGGGGTGGTGTGTGTGTGTGTGTGCATGTCTGTGTGTGTGTGTGTGTGTGTGTTGGGGGGCCGGGGGGTGGGTAGGTTTGGGGTACCAGTGGGAGGCGGGAAGTGGTAGGAGGGAGATGTGTGTGTGTGTGTATTGGGGGGCCGGGGCGGGGGGTCCCCTCAGACCCTCCCCGAAAAATCAAAACAGCATATGATGTCATGGCCCTTGTCTGTGAGGGGCAAATTCAGGCCTTATAAAATTTGTTCCAATTTTTATTATATTAACATGGAGGGCTTTGATAAATTCAATAGGAGTGTTGCATGTTCAGTGTTTTGTCTGTTTACCTCTCAATCTTTCGTTGACATAACAAAATGGCCTACATTATGCAAGTATTACAATACCTTCTTTGCATGCACCTGAAAATAGTTAATTTGCACTGCTGTTGAATTTCTGCAAATCCTTCAAACACCGTCTCAAACATTCCCTCAGATTGCTCATTGACAAAATAATACAAAGGGACAAGAACCTCAAACATCTGTTCCCACCTCTCATTTATTTCAACCAGTCTGAGAGAGAGAGGGGGGAAAGAGAGGGAGCAAAAGAGAGAGAGAGAGTCACTAGAGAGGGGTAACCCAGGCAAAAGAAGGACACAAACGCTTATTTAAAAGACTTTCTTTTATTGGAACATGTGCAGGCTGTTCTAGCACAAAGGCCTTAAATAGGATATTTTCTGTTCCCCATAGTAGCTTTCCCTTTTAAGTGCCGAGGCCCAGAAAAAAAAAGTAAGTTTACAACTCCTGGCACAATAGGGCTCTTCACTTTCAGGTTCCAGGGACCCAGGCTGACCTGGGAAAGTTAATTAGGAGCCCAACAAAGGCTGAGTCCGCGCAGAATGCTTCGCCTCTGCTCCAGCCAAAGATGTCATCCATTAATTAGGGAAATCTTTAAGGTGGACGTATTGAATTTACAGAAAGGCGGCAGTTTGGGCGGGCCAGGAGGGGCTTTTGATCAGGCCCTCGCCCCAGACAATGGACTCTACGGGTTAAGGGAAGGCAAAAAAAAATGAAAAAGAGGAGGGGATTGGTTGATTGGATGAAGAGGATGAAGACGAAGAAGCAGGAGGAGAGGAAGAAGAGAGTAGGAGGAAGAAGAGAATGAGTAGGAGGAGAAGAAAAGAGGGAGAGAGAGAAAGAGACGTGTGTGTTTCAGTGAGTGAGTTTGCGTGAGGCTGCGAGAGAGAGAGAGAGAGAGAGAGAGAGGGAGAATGAGAGAGAGAGGCAGTGTTTTTTTCTGAGGGGGGGGCATACTTTTGCAATGATGTCATACTATGGCAACCTGGGTCTTGGGAAGAGAAGTGGATGGGGGGGGGGGGGGGGGGGGGGGGGGGGGGGCGTCATGAAGGGGGCCACTCAAAGTTAACATCACTGCATCTGGGCTACTGACTAAAAACGGTCTCGCTCTTTCACTCTCACTCTCCCTCTCCCTCTCCCTCTCCCTCTCTCTCTTTTTCCCTCCCTTTAACTCACACACACACAAACACAGTCACTGTCTCACATTTAATATTTACGTGTATATAAGCTTGTAAAAAACTGTTTTAAAAAACTATTCACTGTGTGTGTGCTTGTATGTGCACATGTGCATGCATTTATGTAGTGTTGTATGCATGTGTGTGTGTGTGTGTGTGTGTGCGTGTGTGTGTGTGTGTGTGTATGTGCGTGTGTATGTGTGTGTGTGTGTGTGTGTGTGTGTGTGTGTGTGTGTGTGTGTGTGTGTGTGTGTGTGTGTGTACGTGTGTACGTGTGTATGTGTGTGTGTATGTGTGGGTGTGTTTGGGTACAGAAGCAGGGCGTTACCGGGTGGATTAATTACCTCCTTTGATTGCAACAATGCAACATTCTCTCTTGTAATTGGATTTTGAAGTTGTTTGTCTTGCATTGATATTCAAATGGTTGTCAGACCTGGGTGCTGGAACACAAAGCTGCAAAAGATAGTCAGCCATCAAGATGGTGCAGGAATAACTCTAATTGTGTCCTGGTCAGTGGTCCTGTCCTCACCGTGTGCTTCATCCTGATTTCAGACTGGAGAATGACAAGCTGTGCACTGGAATAAGGGGAAGGGTTAAAGGGTGGACAAAGAATATCAATGCATTTCATTTATGGCATTTAAAATATCCCCAGGAGTCCTAAACTGTGTGTGTGTGTGCGTGTGTGTGTGTGTGTGTGTGTGTGTGTGTGTGTGTGCGTGTGTGTGTGTGTGTGTGTGTGTGAAGTACACTTGTGATAAATTACAATAAAACTCTGATTATGAAATGTCTGACTTAAGGTAAAGGCGCCCTCAAGGAACAGAAATGAGGCTATGTCTGTTTGTAATCCACGAGTGATCAGACTCTGGTCTGGTGGAACCTTTAATTACTGTCATGTTTATCTTTATTTTTTATGTAAACTTTTTAATGTACTCTGTATTTTACATTGTGGAGGCATTTAGACTAAAACTGATTTTCAGAAGTGGAATGGAAGCTTATTTAACCCTCACAAAGTGTTTTTCCTTTAGAGTTGTTTATGTCCATTAATGCCCCTGTTTAACTATTCACTGAATGAAAAGTGGGCCTGTTTAACAACCCTTCAACTTGTTATCAAAACCAACTTCTGTCTGAAGATCCCAAAGCTGTTGAAATCCTGTGAAATCCCTCTTGATGTGGTCCTTGTGACGAAAAGTAAAGTTTGTACTGGGAAACATTTCTTTATATGATACAATGACTGTCAATAAATATTGTATTAATATTGTATTAGTTTATTAAATATTTGGTTCTCTGAGGCATGAATAATAGATTACCCAACGCAACAAGTCACTGACTTGTGGCTTGCATGTAGAGCACTGAGCCCAGTAGATGAACTATGAACCTTCTCTGTCCCCCTGACACGACTGGCTCTGTTCAACTCAGTAGAGGCTGCTCTACCTCCCTCGGGGTCCCCCACGGCCTCTCTCTATTTCTCTCTTTCTGTCTGTCGCTCTCTGTCCTGCGAATCACAGCCCATGCGGCTTTCAGGGGAGTGACCGGCGCGGGCCCCCCTTCGGTCGCCTAATCTGAGGGGTGGATCTATGTGTTTTGTTGCCTGTCAAAAACAATCACTCCTCGGCCCATTACATTTACAGCACGTCTGCCTTTAATTGGTGTAACGCACGGACAAATGAAAGAGAGAACGGCCCACAAAGGGCGCGGAGTGAATGAGAACCGACTCGCACAAAACTGCCCTTCAGGAGGGGGGGTGGGGGGTGGGGGAGTTCAGAGTTGGCCACTAACAAGGAGGTGCAGGGGGGTCTCCTTACAGGACCATCACGATAGAGGGCCGTCCTTGGCTGAGCCCAACAAAAAACCCCGAACTCAATGTTTGGCCCTAAATGTTTTATGAAGGTATAAGCCGCATGTAAACAAGATTGAAAAGAAAATACTATCGGAGGCAAGTTGTCCATCGGCACTTTGGATTAACTTTTAAGTAAACTTGAGTAACTAGAATAAACACACATTTTAAATGGTAGGTCTACATCTTTTAGCCTAAGTAGAAACCAAAAGATGTCTTGTTTCCATTGCCTTCTGTTGTTCATGTTCATCGGACAGAGAAGCTGTAACACCGAAGTTATCTAAATATCAACGCGCAACAACAACTTCAGTTTCCCAGCAAAGCCTCCCGCACAGCCAGCCAGGCCCTCTCCCGCTGCCCACCCCGGCGTTCTGTTTGGGCACTGGAGGTTGTCAGCCGGGGTTTGTGTCCAGTTCACTGGAGCTGAAAGAAGTCAGCTTCGTGTCTTGTTATGAAACAAGACGTCTCTGCCTCTCGTTTCGAGGGAGTGATTCGGGGTGACCGCGGCGGACTGGGGGAGCGTTGGCTGCGCCGTGTCGCTCCGCAGAGGCGACCAACAGTGAGGAAGTCAAAGCGGCCTTTGTGTCGCTTCTGCTGGCTGCATGTTTGTTAATTATCCCGTCTGTGTGTGTAGACGTGGACCCGACCAGAGCCAAGCAGGCCGGCAGAACAGCGCACAACACACCGTCAACAAAGATTAACTTCTCTGAGAATCACTCACATGTCTGATTGCAAGAGACAGCAACGCCCCCCCCCCCCCCCCACACACACACACACCACCACACTCACACTTTGTCGGCATGGTTCCTCCGGTCCTATGTCATCAACGGACTTTACGTGGCCTCTGAATGTTTATGTAACTTGGTAAACCCAGAAAAGTGGGAAGGTTCGATTAAAATAAATTATGACACGATTAACGCCTACTCCAGATGTGCACTTGGCTGAGTTCATTTGAATGAAAATTAGGATCAAGTCGCTCCTGCATGCAACGTTATGGAAAGAGCTAGAGGTCACAGATTAGTCCGCTGCTTGTTGCGAGCGAGGCTCTTCTGAGTGTGCTCCAGATGTGTGAAGCTATTGGGTCTTTAGTTAAACTAAATATATTTCCAATATGCATGGGCTAAAAACACACCTTAATAGGGTTGGATACTGTTCGCAACTTCTACTTTTGTATAAAGCCATCGGTGAAGCGTTCCTTATTTCTTTCAGGAGTGGAACACCAGTTAGAATCTATTAATTTGGTGGGCCCAGTCCCAGCGACTCGTTTTCTAAACCCATTCGGGAGCATCCGTTCTTTGAGTGCATTCTCTCGTCTCTCTCTGTCCTCAGTCCTTACGCCGCTATCCCTCTCGGCTCACCCCACTCTTTAAGGCAATAGCTGTGCCTTGATCCTCGTCAATTGTCATCGGCGGTCCATGCCACTCTGGCCGCCAGTAGTGCGGGGAAGTCAGGGCTAATCCCTGAAAAGAAATCACGGGAAAAGAAAAGCAACAATAACCAAGTCAAGCGTAAAAAATGAAAGCGAAATCTCTATTATCAGGGGCCTACATTTCCCAGCGATGTGCTGAAAATCAGGCCGGGTTGTCATTCGAGTCAGACTCGAGGAAGAATATGAGGTCGCTCTAGGTTGGTAGACTCACACGACGTAGAGTGCAATATTTTCGGCGAAAAGGGGGCCCTGGCGTTTGGAAAAATCCGCCCGTCCCACATCCCGCCGTAACCATTAAATGCAGACTGACTTTATGTTGTATAGAGAGTGCAAAACAAGAATAGAGCCACAGCTTTGGCCTGAAAGCATGCGGTTTTCGCGGATTAGGGTCGGCCCAAGCGATGAAGAATAACTCCTGCATAACTTACTTTCATTCTCCCTTAGTCAACATTGCCAAGTATAGCCCACAGCTAAAACCAAATGCTTTGGTTAACCCTTCACACACCTGGTAGCACATGAAAACATGTTTTAAACAGATAAATAAAATGGAAAGAATTGTGAGAATCCTTCTTGTTAACATGTGTCGATGGCCATATTATTATCTTATTCTCGTGGACATTGGTGGAATTAGTTAAACCAGATGCTGCTTTACACCTAGTTAAAGGCCAATGACAACAATTGGAAACCAAGCTGAACCAAGTAGTTTCACTGACTTTTTCTCTTTTCTCTTTTTCTCTTTCTGGCTTTCTTTCTTTCCTTGTTTCTTCCCAGACTTCAGATCTTTAGATGTAGTGGAAAATAGGGGTGAAGTACAGTTTTAATCGACAAGCTCAGTTTGTGGAAATTGGTGTGTGGGAGAAATAGTTACCATTAACAACCTAGGTAGGCTTGTCATTAGCTGGTGATGTAGTGTGATTTGATTTGATTGTTTTTTTTTATGGTTTTTAGATAAAGGTTTTTAAAAGTTACAGTGTTCTTTATTTTTTCTTTCTTTCTTTCTTCCTTTCGTTCGTTTGTTCTGTCTGTCTTTCTGCAAAATAATATGCAGTCTGCTTGAACAGTAAACCTTGAGCTATTTTTTCTGTTGAAACTATATGATAACCAAGACCTTGTCAGATGATTACTTGATAAGGATGCTCCCAGAAAAGTTTAAGGCCATTGAAGTACGCCTGAATGAGCAACCCTGATGAGTACATCTCACAACAGTTGACAAGGCTACCTGTGTGAGTTGAACTGTGTGTGTGTGTGTGTGTGTGTGTGAGAGAGAGAGAGAGCGATCTTGAGGCTTCTGCTGGCTATCACACCTCACTCTGAAGGTGCAATCAATTACAAAATCAATGCCCAGTACCGACGGGAGAGAGATAGGCCCACTCTATGCCGCGCGCCATTTTTTATTAGAGTAATCACTCCCCGTGGTCTGCGCGTGAAATTACGACGCCGCCCTGCCTCATCACGTTTTTCAAGTGCACTCGAGCCGATGGGGACACTCCGCGAGCCTAATTAGTGATTTTTGTCCTCGTATAACGGGGCTCGATATCAAATGCTAATGAAGCCCTTCAAGCCTCTTTTCCCGCCAGTTCCGTTCCTCACGGAATTAACGGACAGTTATCTTTGATGATATGCTGATATTAACCTTGCTCTGCTCGGATCTTGATTACTCCAATCAATATCGGCCAAAAGTATGGCAGAGAATTGCATCCCATTTTTTATTGGATGGATAGGGCCCTGCTACAGCATTTCAAAATAAATGTAAACCGAGCCTATAGCATGTATAAGGTCATGAACTGAAAGCAGCGCGTTTCGTTCATTTTATCTTACACTACTTGAATTTTGACCATGCCGTGTCTTATTAACGCAGCCTTAATTGCACGCCATGGGTGCGGCGTCAACATTTTATGCTCAATTCTCTGGTTTTTGATAGTGATGCCCATGCGTTCTGTCTGTGGAGGTAAAACAGTCTCAACTGACTGAAAGACACACGAAGCTGGCGCTGAATAGCCGGTGCTGACGCTCAACAACAGCTTGTTAAATGCTCGCTTTACTGTGGGTGTGCGAGGGAGAGAAGAGGCCAAGATTCAGAGAAAAAAAAAGCGTCGATTTCCCCCTAGACTTGTGAAAAGCACGAGAATAGGCCCTAATGCGAAGCTATCCGAGACCCTCTATTTTCATTAAGGCCCTGATGACTGCGGAATTGCTGCGGACTGCAAGTTATCAAGAGGCACTAATTTCGCATTAAAGACCATTGACTGCAGTGGCATGATTCGAGGGTTTTCGACAATTAACACAATCAGAGTCTGGGCCCCGATCATTTACCTTGACTCCGTAATTATTCTGTGCCCACTGCACACGCGCGCTCTCTCGAAAATTGCACGGTGTCAAAAAAAATTATCTCAAGCGGCTTGGTGCAATGAAGCGCGTGGAGGAGGAGGAGGAGGCAGATGACAGCGAGAGGTGCAAGGTCCAGTTTATCTTTAGCCATTGCACTTGAATTACCTCTTTGCCTTGCATAACATTAGGCTTCACTGGCTCACTCACACCACACACTCATACACTCCAAGACATTGTGAACCACAGGGGACTGAAAACACACAGTTCTCTAACTCTCCAAGAACAGGAATGAGGAAACTCGAATAGCCAAACTGAACTCTATTCAAGAAGCTACGTATAGGCTACTGTACTGTGTAAAGGAAACAGAAAAGGGTGATGAAGAAAGGGGCCTTTATTTTCACGCGCTGTCACCGGCGAAGGCCTTCTGATTTGATGACTTTTCGGTCCCCCGGTCCATCAGGTCTCAACTGCGGGTGCCGAGTGAGAGCGAGCCATGCGTGGAAAACCGCGAACAAGTCACCTCGAATGTTCCAGCTGTGAGCTGAGGAGGCGACTGGCCTTTTCAGAGCGCTAAAATCCCTGCTCCGTGTCGACCTCCAAGGCCTGGGAAGCGCCTACACAAAGCGGCCTGAGACGATGCGATCGAGCCTGCCCGGTTGACAATAAGGGGCCGTGTAGACAGATCCAACTGTCCAAGGGGTGAATCTCCAGGCGTGTGAATGAAAACTCGCTCCCCTCTGACACCTTACAACGTCAAGCCTAAGATAAGACCTACTTGTGATGCCATTGAGGTCACAGGTTAGGCTATGATGCAGTTTTTCTATAAATCCCCAAAAATGTTTAATATTTGGTTTTCTGTTTTGTTTAGACTAGGCTACGTTATTCTAAGAAGTTTCTTAGCTAATTAATTCGTTTTGGATGGTACCTATCACATTTGAATGAATCACTTTAATTTTGACAGATGTCAGTCGATTTCGGGAATTTCATAGTCTAGGTCACAGCATATCTATCATGTGAAAGCCTGAAGTTGAAGTATCTTAATAAATAAGCTGCATTAAATGAAACTATGCACTTGTAAACTATTTCTACATTTTGCACTACCCTCCAGTAGGCCTAAAATGCTGGACTATAGTTCAATTATTTAGTGCACAGACAATTTGCTATTCCCACTGACAAGGCCAAAAGTAGCACAGACTTTAAAGTAAGTATAGCCCAATATATATCCTATATTTTCATTTTGATTACTCTAAGCTTACAGGAAATCTGTGATGTATGGTCACACGTTCTCATTTTGTCCAAAAGTTTGAATATTCAAAGCCTATTTGTTCAGTGCAATAGCTGGTTCTACAGAAAGTAGACATTTCTTGTTGCTTTTAAGCACAGGTGTCATGTACCTTAAACATAGAACAGAAGGGTTTAAACTCAGGTGCTGTTTGACGTAAAGTGGAATAGCCAAATGTTTATAAATTAGATTTTCTTCCTGTTTTGACCGGAGTGTGATGTCATCTGTCAGAAGCTTATTTGCCATAAACTGCCCATCAAAATTGCTCATCAACATTTTCGGGTCATTGGTCATTTTCAGAAGATATGGAATATGGGCTTTTGACTCATGTTCATTCACTAATAACAACATGATGATCTGACCGCTAGATTTCTAGGGACATTATAATGATGAATGTAGCTGGTGCTGCGCCTACAACTTAACTATAATATTTAATTGAACTGACAGGTGCACGATAAATTCAGAAGTGGGCTAGTTCTCGCGATAACTGCTGAATCACATGATAAGCGCAACATAGAGAAACAGGAAGTGGTGTTTTCGTGTTTGGAGGCGCTTTACCAGCACCGTTTAGAGGTAGACTACAGGACTTTACATGTGTTTGAGAATGGGTTTGTTTTTGACAGATGCGTTTGTCTTGACATTTTTTGTTTTAGGAATCGTTCAGATATCTGCCACGAAAAGAGACTTCTCTGTAGCAGGATCTGAAGTGAGCGGACATGGTGCTCTGATGCCAATGTCAGGCGCGCGTTTTTTGCCCGAGTCATCACCTTTCAAAGCTCACAAGATCGCTTATGACTTCTCTCTCAGCTTGTCGTCTAGCTTTCCCGAAGATCTGGAGGTCAGCGACTATTGCCTGGCTCTGCTAGGTATATTTGGCGAACGCTATGTAACGTACGTCAAATGCCTTGTGTCCCATGCACGTCCTGTCAAAATATGCGAGAAGTGTTACGCGAATTACAACAACCTAAGGGAAATTTACAACAACATCTCGTCTGACTCGGTAAGTTTGAATATGCATAGAGGTGAACTTAAAACTGTTAGTTAAACTCTTAACATGTTAGTTTAGATTTGGTCCAACCCAGTCAAATGCTGTGGAGCGGCTCAGTTCGCTCAGCTGTCACATGTCTCTCGTCTCGTGACAATCAGAGCGAATGTACGGCCATTTCGGCTCAAAAATATCTTCTTCGGAAACTAGAATAGTTGATGTCACATGACTTTTTTCGTATTTGTGATAACATACCCGTTGGAATCCAAAGCCTACCACTGCGTAGGCTTCAAAGTGCGCAGCAGCCTATAGTATTATCATGTTGGGCATAGTTTTACATGGGTAGGTTTCATTACATTCAGCTAGGTCCAACTCCAAAGCCAATAGGCCTAGTTGAGAATCTTTAACATGACATATTTTCCCGAGATCAAGGAAAAAAGTGACTTATAGGCCTGACAAACCTACTTTGTGTTATGTTGATACTCTTCAGTGTTTAGTATTTAGGCCTGTAGCCTAAGTAGACAGTTATTATGTTGGCCTGCTGTCACATACATTATTTTTAATGTTTCACTGTTGAATTCTTGTTCAGTGCTATTGATGATATATTATTTTCAGATGGGTCCAGGCAATATGAGTTGCCATGACAGTCTGGTCCGCTCAGACCGGTTGATGCTGGTCTACATGCTCTACAGCAGTATGGAGGAAATCTGGAGCACGGCCTCATGCACACGTAAGTCTTACTGTCTCTCTCACTCACTCACACACACACTCACACACACACTCACGATCACTCATTCATTGAGAGAGAGAGCGATCATTTAAAGATGTTGTCATTTTATCGATTCCTTCACTTTTACTTACCTGACATGTTTGATGAGGGCCTGTTTGCCAAAACGCATTGGCTTCAGGGACTCTGCCATCCGGCCAATGAGGGTTCCTTAGGTTCATTGAGGGTTCCTTAGGTTCCCAACACAGCATAATCTCTCAACTGCTGTCTGACTGAAGACCTTATATATAGTGTTTTTCCTGTAGAACGTCTCACACAAGACCAGCAGCCTGAGTAGTTATCTTTCTACATTGTCTAATGTTGTTGTATATTTGTCCTGTAGATTGCTTCACACCAGACGAGAAGAGTCTGAGTAACAACACCCTGCACATCCTCACCGCTCTCAACACATCGCTCAGCTGCTTTGAGACGCACCAGGTAGGAATGTCTAAATGGCTGCCTGACTGTGCAAACCATATTTTTACTTTTTAGTTGATATGTAGAGCGTATAATTTTGTGTTGTTTACATGTTTGTGTGTGTCATTTGGCATATGCTTTTGTGCCAAGCGACCTTCAATTATCCATAGTAATAGAGAACATACTGACAACAATGATAATAGTGATCATATAGTTATTTAATAAATAGCCTAATTAATTCACTTAACGTGGGAAGGTGTATATTTTGGAGGCAATGATAGGATAGCTACTGGCCATCAACACCTTGACTTTTTGGAATATTCTCGTCCATAGTGCATGGGTAGCTTGGTAGCGCAGTCTCACGTAGTCTCAACTTTAGGAATACTAGCTTTGGCTGTTGAATGCTAAATCTTACATTAAGGCCAGGAATGCATCATTTTCTGTTGTAGTATTTGCCCATAACAGAGAGTTTTTTTTTTAATGTTATGTAACATTTGAAAAGTTTCTTACAATGTTAAAAGTTGTTGAGATGCTTGCTATATGGAGTTGTAGAAGGAAGTCATCTCTAAACCATGACTGAATTGTTGCAGTGATGGAGAAGCTTTTGATATATGACAGAGACCGAAGTGAAGGAGAAGCCTTCAGTGACAATTACTTTAATAACAACAACAATAACAATAATAGTGATGATGATAATACTAGCAATATAACAACAACAACAACAACAATAATAATAATAATAAAACCTGATGCTTTCTACTAGTCGTCTTTCTCTAGGTCAGGCTGAAAGAATCACTGTGTCACTTACCAGACCCTGCATTTAAAGATACAAAAAATGAACATAAACAAATAGCCATAAATAGTATCAAAGCACCATGTTAAGAAAGGTTAGTTACCATGGTTCCTGGTTTAGACCTCTTCTGTTCAGGCTCTATGCAGCTGTGCATTAGAAGAACAGAGCTGATCTTCAGTGGAGAATAATGTACAGTCTGTTACAAAAGTGCTCCCACATGGTTGCACAAAGCTGTACCTGCCACTGGGAGTTTAGTAGCTGAACAGGATGGGAATCTCTAAGCACCACTGCTACAGTCCGTACTGGAAGTGCTGCGAGTGCAGTTAAACATTAAAACATTCCTTTTTTAAAACAATACATTGTTGGACTTTTGTTATAAAGGAGAATACACGAGGACTGTTAATAATAATAATAATAATAATAATAATAATAATAATAATGATGTGTAATGTGTAAGATAAAATTGTATCCAAATTATGAATAATCTCACTTATTTAAAATAACCAGGAACACAAAACGTGTGTAAAAAAAGGACTCGAGTTTCTTTCAATCCCATTTTGACAGAACACACCAGTGTTATTTATGTGATATCATGTGAAATATATATTGAAAGTAGCCTTTAGCAGTATTAGATTCATAGCACTGATATGATTTACAGAAACTTGATCTGATGAACAGGAACCTTTCTCATGAACCAGCCTGCACTGAACATGCAGGATATCTTTCCCTCACACTCACACTGTGAGTGTCAGGGCCGGGCTCGGGAAACGAACCCTGGCCGCTGGTTCTCTGGTCCAGAGAGAAGCTCACTGAGCTAATGAAGGAAGTAGGACCCAAGTGCAAGATGCTTGCAGGAATTGTTGTCTTTTAATCACTTCAAACAGCAGGGAAAATCCAAAAACCCCAAAAGGAATAATCCAAACGCTCAGAAGATAGTCAAAAACAGAGAACCAAAACAGATAAGTTGATTTTACACGAGACTAGGAAAAACAAGAGATTTACAAAGACTGTGACTAGACTATGAAACTGGAACTAGCAGACGTGATAGACCTAAGAGCCTTGAGAGACTTGAGAGCCTTGAGAGACTTGAAACATGAAAGCTAGATGTTTCTGTTTCTTTTTCATTCACTGTGTGTGTGTGTGTGTCTGTGTGTGTAATTACAGGGAAATCACACAGAACTTTGTAAAGAATGCAAAGCACTGTACCGATCCCTAAGTGAACTTTACAGCACAATGGAGTATAACAACATACTCTGTATTGACCTTGAGGATGCGGTGAGTTGGCACCACCATGCACACACACACTATTTGTGCATGTTACATTCCTTTAAATTGACAACAGTTTACTATGTTTTAGAAAGTCTGTATTTACTGTATGTGTCCTATGTGTCCTTATAAGTCTGTATTTACTGTATGTGTCCTATGTGTCCTAATAAGTCTGTATTTACTGTATGTGTCCTGTGTGTCCTCACAAGTCCGTATTTATTGTATTTCTCCTATTAAGTATGAAGTAGTAAGAAAACCCCAAACTAAAAACATACCTGGTCCTCGATGGATTCTTTAATACTAGTTTTTATTCTGAATCGAAGTGTAAAAAAAAACATGATTTATTATGACACGATTTGCATGGTCAGAAACAGCATCCCCCAGAGGGTTACCCACATAAAGTTAATTTTGTGTGTGTGTGTGTGTGTGTGTGTGTGCATAGGCGGAGATCCCGGAGGGGACGGGGGGGACGTGTCAGTTAATCAGCCCAGTAGCCTACACGGTCAGATTGTCAGACTGTTTCCTACTCTGTCCCCTGTCGCTGCCGCTATGATACACGATATGTAAAGAGATTTACCTCATTCTCGAATGCAGTAAGAACATGTAAAGAAGAAGTTTTTTTCTAAACTCCGATTACGAAGTTCCAATCGATATGCACAAGTATACATACGTTTATTAATGGATTGGCATGACAACGTGAACGTTTGCCGATAACACACGCATGCCGGTAATTAACACAGTTAAGATAGCTAGCTAGACAGTCTAGGACACTGTCCTGTCAGGGGCAGGTTCATGTTAGTTAATAAACGTAGGTCTACATCTCAGTGCCTCTCCAGATTTGTTAAATTATCTGAAGTTAAATGAATGTCATCTTTTTCTGCGGTCCATGAACTATGCTGGTATTGTAATATGGAGTGACAGTGGCGCAGGAGGTAGAGAGGTCGTATTGTAATCAAAAGGTTGCTAGTTCGATTCCCTGCTGAGCTGTTTTATAACTTATTTTGAGCATCAAGTTCTCTTGAACTTTGGACATTATTTGTCTGTGAATAGATATTTTGTGTTAGTACATTTAATGCTGTTTAGATAATTCTAAAATGACTTCGAATTTCTGTTTGTAAATGTGATAAGAGAATTCGGTATTTAGCAGTTTATGCTAGCTCTCGTGAAAGCAATTTTTTCATGTCCCCCCCCCTGGAATTACACTCTGAAATTTGACCATGTATTGTCCCCCCCTACAATGAAATGGGATCTCCGCCCCTGTGTGTGTGTGAAATGTTTTGAAAGGAAGGGGCAGAGAGGATAAGGGAGGTCTGACTCTGTGGCCTACATGCCATTCACCAAGAAACACACACTTTTCTAAGATTTCATAGATGGCCAGAATGTGCTCGGAAGTAGGGGATGTTACAGAGAAACAAATGACTCTTCTCGACACTATTACTAAACCTCTCTCACTCTCTTTATCTGTCCCTCTCTCCCCATTCTTCCTTCTCTCTCTCTCTTTCTCTTGTTCTCAACCTCTCTCTCCAGATGAACGTGACGCGGCGTTTGTGGAGTAAGACCTACGGCTGCTCGTTCCCCCGTGAAGAGACGGTGCCGGTGATCGCCGTGTCTGGCTTCATGCTCTTCCTGCCTGTCATCTTCTACTTGAGCAGCTTCCTGCACTCTGAACAAAAGAAACGCAAACTCATACACCGTGAGTAACGAGCTTAGCCCCCGCGCTATTGTTACACTGGCCACTGGGAGACACAGGGGGGTGGGGTGGGGGTGCAGTTAGCAGTTAGGACGGAGAGAAATGTATGTTTTTTTTTTGGGTGATGTGTGTGAGTGTGGGAGGAAAGTAGGGCGTTGCATGACAGTGGGTGCTTTTGCGTGATATTACACACTGCCCCCTGTAACTTTGGGGACACTTTTGGGGTAATGGGGACCACATCTACTAGGGCCCTCCATAATGATGTTTTTGTTTTCCCTGTTCCTTTTTCCCATGTAATTAGCTACATGTTCCTCCGTAGTCCCAAGTCTGTTGTTTTCTCTCAAGTCCAGATGCAAAACACACTGCACTATTCATAGTTTTCAGTCACGTGACTACAATAGGTAGCTGACGGGCAAAAAGAACAGCGAAACAGCGTTAAACAGTGGACAACTTCGAGCAGTGCCGCCTACTCAACTACGATCGCCATCAACCACAGACCATACCACTATAGCCAGACAGAGATATTTAGAAAAAAATAAAATGTTTGATCCATGTACTGCACCCGCTGACATTTTTATTTCTTTAACCTCGACGAAGTCCCTGCCAGAGCTCCAGTTTGGAGATATTTACATCTATCTAATAGAAAATCCATCCCCCTACACATCTCAAAAACTGAAAGCCTACAAAAGCACAGATAGTTATTTAATTTTCAGAAGTGGATGGGTTCACAACGCTGTCGTCTGGAAGGTGAAAACAAAAAACATCTTCATAATCAGAGCAAAGATGAGTGCCATTTAATAGCTAGCTACCAGCTAGCGAGATACCTGCTGTTAGCTACGAGCTACCTGCTGTTAGCTACGAGCTACCTGCTGTTAGCTACGAACTACCTGCTGTTAGCTACGAACTACCTGCTGTTAGCTACGAGCTACCTGCTGTTAGCTAGCAGCCTTTAGCCTACCCAACGCTGTTCTTTATCATTTGACACAATTTTCTGGTTTAAACAAGTACGAACACCTGGTCTGGCGAATGACAACTTAAATTATCTTCCCATATATTTTCTACTGGCATTGTAGTATTACCAGTTGGATGACAAAATACACTAGCCTAGCCTACTTGCTTAGGTACTTGTCGCAATCTCAGAGAAGAAACCGGGTAATCCAATTTGAATTGTGTTGATGCTTTGTTTCTTGACTTTATTACTTGATCTATTCCCGTTTTAGGTAGTTATTCTGATAAATGAGGCGACCAGAACAGGGTGACTGCTTTTATTGCCAGCCCCAAAAGTATGGCTGCTTTACTGTGTGTCCGAGAAAAATTGACCCAGAAGACGTCTACAATCAACTGGTAGCAACGTGGGCGGGTTTTAAATGCGATTAAAAACAAAATCCGGGCTTGTCTCCTCGCCGATTTGAACAGCCAACCGAGCAACAACTGTCTAGCATTTTACTACCTAAGTCAGACAATGTTAAAGCGGAGATATTAAATGATATTGAATGAAAGGTGGTCGGTTCCTGTATAAACGCCAGTGTTAGACAGGTGTGGAATGTGTTTTTTGCCCTTCAGCTGGTCATTCTGATGTCACGTGAAAACTATGAATTACATCACAATGCAGGGGGAATCTTCTGAAGTCACTAGAAAATATAAGCCCTCTAAATTTCTCAGGATATTCTTGAAATTAATTTTAATTATCCATGAAACCATGCAACATCTGTTAATGTTTATTAAAGACCCTTAATTTGAAATCCGGCTCTGTGGATTTCTCCTTAATCTGTTGGTATGAGTTGGTTAGTTGCTTAATATGATCCCTGAATCCATGCAGAAGTCTGAAATTCCCTGAAGAATAAAAAAGTTGATGTGAATGTTGATGTTGATTAGAGGAGTCACTCAGTAGGAAACTTTTTTTTATCATTTATTATTATTTTATTATTATGCAGTTATTGATTTGGCATACACCTTTATCCAAAGGGCCTTACGTGTGAGGTGCAACAGTACCTAGGGGGTTGGTTTTTTGTTTGTTTGTTTTTGACAACAAAACTTCAGCAAGGTGTGGGTGGGTGGTTGTGGGTTAGGGTGTGATTACAGCAGAATCTCTCAGAGTTGTGTCATTGACTTCTGTCTCTCTCCATGTAGCCAAGAGGGCGAAGTCCAGCCACAGTCTCATGAACATCCAGGACAAGTTCAGCTGAGCAGGAGACTCACAGACACTGCAGGAAGAGGGGGGTCGGAGGAGAGGAGAGCCTGGAGATGGATGAAGCCTGTGCCACTGTGGTGTTACTGATGGGGTCTGTGATATTTGTGTTTTCTTTAAGGTGTGGGGTTTTGGTGATTGGTGGATGTTGGTGCTCATGCTCAGACGTGAGTAAGGATATTGGACTGCAAAGCAGTCTGGCACCGTTTTCTTTTTGGAAGATTTAGGAAATGGGTTTAAGAACGATTGAAGTGAGTCAAAGAACGTGGATAGCTGTGCTTGACTGTTGCAAAATACTCCTTGTAATATTGCTCTTCAGTCTCCAGTTTAAGGGCCTGTTACCAAACTCAAGCAGACCTCTATGACCCCCTCTTGTGTATAAGTGCACAGGCTTTCTACCTTTGAAAATGATCGGATGGAGGTTTGATTTGGTCCAAGATTTATGAAATATAAACAAACTATGACATTGTTTCCTGTACCATTATGAAGGATGGAATCATTCAAACAGAAAGATATTTCTTTGTGACCATCTTAAAATGTGTTACTCCTGTGTTTTGGCCTTCAGAGAGTAACTATAGGCTATACCCCGGGCTGTTTGTAAGTGTGAACCATTTTGTGCTACAAATTGGCAAATTCTTATAACATGGTGGAGTCATCATTTTTGCATTTTGACTATTCTTGTTTTTGTTTTTATTGTTGTTGGTGAGACACCAGAGTTAAAGTAAAGTCTTCACAGCCATATTACCTCAGTCAGGTACGAAGCATATATTTTATAATGTATTGTGTTTCATTTTTGTGTTGTGTTATTATTGTTTCTTTTAGTTTTTTTGTGCTGATGTTTTTTGCCGGTGTGTGTTCATGTGGCATATAATAGAATAGAGTTGAGCTCACCTCTTTCCCTCTCTCTCACATGGGAAGAAGCAGATATCCATTAGTGAGAGACCCATTAACAGCTACCCCTTCTGAGGTCAAAGATGGCTTATAGTGGAAGAGAGGGAGAAAGATTGAGAGCTCAGGTCAGAGATGGTTTAGAGACAGAGCGAGAGAGCACTCATTCGCAATTCACCGCACTTCTTTTCTTTTTCTCAGTTGCTCTTAACCCCGTTGTGTGTGTGTGTGTGTGTGTGTGTGTGTGTGTGTGTGTGTGTGTGTGTGTGTGTGTGTGTGTGTGTGTGTGTGTGTGTGTGTGTGTGTGTGTGTGTGTGTGTGTGTGTGTGTGTGTGTGTGGGGGGGGGGGGGGTTGTTGGTTCAGACTGTGTGCTGATGTTTCATTCAGTTTTACATTTCAGAGTGTCCTGTGTCCATGTTCATGATTTACTGCCAACAAACAAATAACAAACACAAATCTGCATAATCCACTATATATCTCCTGTGAGCTTTTTGCAGTTGAGCTTAAACTTCTTCATTTTCATCATAATTTTTTTGCTTCTTTCTTCAGTGCACTTTTCTCAAAAAGAGAGGTTCCTATAACTGTTCTACCAGCTAGATTTCAACTGCATGGTGAAAAAAGTAGCCAAAAAAAGACAGTAGCTTTTGGTAAGATGTGTGAAAGCACTTTACAACAAGATGACTAATGTTTGCCGGTGTAAATCATTTCTTTTTCTTTTTTGTAATTGATAAATGAAAAATAAAGTGTGGCAAAGTGTTTTTTGTCCATCATGTAAATAAATGTACCATGCAAAAGGTCTGTTAAACGAGTAAATGTAAAAATGAAGTTAAATAAAAATAATGTCGTTGCCAAATGAAAACAAGAAGAGCTTAATAATGAACCGGAGGCATTTTTTGACCCCACTGTGTCGTGCTGGCAGCCTCTGTGATGAGTTTAAAAAGCTAACAGGAGTTTACTTGTTTTCCGGTTACGTGGCACTCTCTCACCAAGGGAGCAGTTTGCTCCATCATTAGCAGCTAATCTAAATGTAGGATAAAGTTACTTGGCTGAATAATCGTAACAACACATCCGTTTAAGCCTCCTTGGCTTTTTGGTCTTGTGGAGTGTGGGCGCTGCCGATCGCCCTGCGCCTGCTAACAGCATTTGCCCCGATTTGCTGAATCATATGATCCACTTGTGTCCGCAGGAGGAGTCTGAGAAAGAGAGGAATAAAAGAGAAAGATGGGATGGGGGGGACGACGAAGAAGAAGGACCGCAACAGTAACACAAGGAAACAGAGAGAGAGAGGGAGGAAGAAAAAGGAGAGAGAGTTAAAGAAAGAGAAAACTGCCCTTTCAGTGTCAGCTTATGAACGTCACACCAAAGCTGCAACAAGAATGACAGCTTTCATTCCCTTAAGCTGGATGGAGCATAGCAACACACACACACACACACACACACATCTGCAGAGCTGAACCAGTTAGTAATCAGGGCTGAAAGTCATTATTTCTGACCTGCAGTGAACAAGAAGCCTACCCAAAGCAGCTAGTCACCACGCCATGTGACAGAGGAACTGATGCAAAAGCTGAAATACCTCAGGAGCCTACGACTAGGGTCTGCCCTGGAGGATGGAGGAGGAGGTGGTGGCAGTGAGGGGGGGGGCAAGAGGAGCGAGATTTGGAGGGGGGGGGGATTAAGTTGAGCCGGTATCACGCTTTGCCTTAGCGAGAAAAAGAGAAGTGACTTTGGACCTTACGCCACTGTTATGAAACGCTCTGAAACTTAAAACCCCACCCCACCCCCAAACGACCCCTGCCAATCTCTGTAAAAAGCAATGCACAAAAACACCTCATGTCATGTATTATAGTTGATGGGCAGATTTTACCGTCACGCCAAACTAATCCAGACACGTTCACAGTGTGAGTAGTCTGGCTAAGGAACATGAGATCAAGGATATGCCTAATGGTCTGATTCCTTAACGGTTAAATAATCAGAGAACAGTAACCTCTACTTAGTTTTCACTTCATGAAGTGTAGAAGAAGCCATACTGCGCTACACAGAAGCCTGAAATATGCAATTGCCACATGTTCAGATTCAACTATGTACATCCAGTAATTTAGGTCTACAGTTTTTACCTTCTGCGAGTCCCTATGGTATTGAAGGTTGACCAGAGTGACATGGCCTCGCTAGACCAACGTCAGGAGGAGTAGGGCGGCTGTTGAGGCAATGCCAAAAGGCCAGATCGGCCAGCTCATGTAATGCCACTCTGGGCAGGAGGCCCGTCCACATAATCGCCCCCCAAAAGAGCTTTCATAAGAATTGACTGTGACTGTAATTCTGCTGTAAGTGACAGTTTACTTGAAAAACGTAATGAGATTCTGTAACCTGACTCCATATCTCTTTCTCCTGGCCTTTCTCCCCCTCCACCTTTCCCTCTCTCCCTTTCCGCATACATTTCTATTCTGTCTAAACTTGAAGGACCATGATCCACAGACGTGAAATCATTGAGGACGCTGCAAATGAAGTTAGCTAACTTCTGTCAGACTCTGCCTTCTTAAAGGTGTGGGTGTGGGTGTGGGTGTGTGTGTGTGGGTGGATATGCCATTTCCCTTATATTTACCTTTTTCTTTTACCTGCTTTGGCATGTTTCTAAATAATGGATCCACCTCTACAATTACATTTAAACAGGCTAAAAGTGAACTATTTGATCCCCTTACTTCATTTTCCCATTTAATGTGTTGTTTGATTATAATTCTTGCAGTGAAACTTAAGGAAGTCAAACTAATGATATTAAAGTACATTGCAACTGTTGTATAAGAAGAAACACCCAGAAACTAAATAACCATTATAAAATATGGAATGATATATAGATTATATGATATATATTTGATAACATATTGATAACATATTAAATGTGATGTATGATGTTGATAACTAGGCATGTGTGCTGGACTAAGTCTCTCTGTTTCGTGGTGAAAATGGAGGTGGCTGTTTGGTCTCGTTGAAAACCCTCCAGTGTTCTCTGGGTCACGTGTAACCATGGAGTTTGACTGTAAACAAAAGAGTGAAGCTGATTTCAGCCCTGAAATCAGAGCTTTTCTCTTTCACAACAGTTCACTGGTTACCTTCAACCCCAGTGACCTTTCAGGGAGGGAAGGGTGGTGGGGCACAGGAGCAGTTCTGGCAGTTTCTACACCTCAGGTGCATTGTGGGTTATTGTTCAGATTAAACCCTTGAGAGCAGTTGGTTATTACATCTGTCCCTTCATCTCTATCTCTCTCTCTCACACACACATTCATTGTCGCACATCGACACACATACAGGCCCACATAAAACACACACATACACACAGTCCAGCTTTGACACGGAAATAGGCTCAAACTTATACAGACCCGATTCTGTATTCAGTATTCTCTCACACATACTGTCTGACATTTACACATGCAAAGACTCACACACTGTTCCACATACACACATCTATACGCTTCCATAGACTGCACATGGTAGTGTTTTAGCAGTGGGGTGTGTTGGAGTTGGTTGTCATATCTTGAGGGGTGAACTGTAATTGGGTTTATTGTGATAGCCCATGAGCCTTACTGTAAAAGCATCTCCTGCTTCGACTGAGGACCTTTCGCGTGTTAGGCGAACATGATAACCACTACACTACAGGAACCTGATGGACACTTGTCCCTGTCACTCCACCTCAAACCGTCTCTGTTATCTCCTTCTGTGACTGTCCCCACCCATACTGCTCTTTACCCTCCCCTTCCTCTCTCACTCTCTCCTCTCTCACTCTCTCACTCTCACCTCTATCTCTCACTCTCTCATTCTCCTTGGGCCATGTGGTCTCTAAGCCGTGATTAAACTGAAACCACTTCCTGTCTCCCCCCGTCCCCTGTCCCCTGTCCCCCAGCTTTCTGCTATTTCTGTCCCCTTCCTTCACCAGCCACAGGCAGCTGGGTCCCCCATTTGTGATCTGGGTTTGGCTCCAGGTTTCTGACATATAAAACACATAAAAAAGAACTGAATTCAAGTTCAATCACTGAAATGACGGCTCAATGTCAGATTCAGTACAAATTGAGTAGGTCCAATAGCCACCGGAGCTGGACTGGGACAAATCACCTCTGGCATTATGTCTCAGATGGGCCCATCACAGTTGGTCAGAGCACACAGCTTTATGCTTCTTAAATATGTTAGTGTAAGCAACCCCCTTTACCATATACCCAAACCACACACCTTTGCAGTACTTAAGAGCACAATACAAGTGTAAGATCTAAGATCTTATTAGAGTATTAACATATCAGGTCCAGAATTATTGGATTCCCGAAAAGCATCTTTATTAAAGACCTACATTATTAATATAATACTACAGTGATAATGGAGAATGGAGAGGTATCAGTTCTAAATATTCTCCAATGTCTCTTTCCATGACCAAAATAATCAAAGCTTAGAATGGGACAAAAGCTTAGCATGGAAACATTTTGTCTGTTTGTTTGGTATGCTGAACTTTTGAGGTTAAATAATGTTTAATGACGGTCATGGCTGAATTCTCCCAAACACAAATGTAGGTCCCAATAGAAGAGGAAAAGAGAGCACAGGCCCCCAATAGCCTAATCGATGAAAGACCAAAACATCCACAACTTTAACAAGGGACGCTTTATGGGATGCTAAACTCGAAAGTAGCCTAATCTAAAAGCACTGCGACTCCATGGTTCTCATGACACACTCCTGACACCTGCTAACCCATCACCTTACTTGTGACACACTCATGACACCTGCTAACCCATCACCTTACTCATGACGCACTCCTGACACCTGCAAGGCTATCTGAGTTTCTGCTTACCCATTATACATCATCTTCTTCCTTTGTGCTTTCTTGACCTCATCTCCTTGTCCTCACCCTTGACCCCCACTTCTTCTACCTGTTCACCGTGCCCAGCAGTATCAGAGATGGTGCCGCTGCTTCAGAAGGTCCGGCAACAAACCTGACATTTAGCAGCAGACACTGTCTTGTTTTATCTGCAATTTCTTAGCACCTCACTCGCCCTACTCTTATCCATTTTGTCACTCTATTTCTTTTTCTACTTTGAGCCAAAGATGTTTAATGGTTGAAACTAAGACAACAAGGGGGGTGACTTGTAAGATGTGATTGGGCACAGCCAGTGTCAGTTAAGAAACAACCAAAGGGGCGCTCTATCTACTTAATGAGCCAGTCAAAAATGAAATGAAATGAAAGTGATTCTGTCGGCCCAAAAGGGAAAGTGCCCACTATGCCATATGGCCAGTCCACCCCTTCCCTTATTGCCATATGTGCAAGTGAGTTTGTAGTACTGATCAAAGTGGTGTAAGACTTCACATGGCAGATACGTGATATCCAGTTTCAATTGGTCCTTAGTCCAGTGAACCGCATTGCCTTTTTCAAGCAAATTGTGTTCTCCCACACAGACATGACAGCTGTTAAGCGCCAGTGTCGCGCTTATCACTCAGTGGGTGTACCCAACGCAACGACCAAGTTTTTGTGGAGAAGAAAAAAATCCCTCATTACCTCCTCATCCTGCCTGGCATTGCCTCTCTCCCCTCTCCTGCCAGTCATCAGAAACCATGAGCTACTGCCTAGGCAGTTACGCAAAAGCACCCCACCACCCCACCACCGCTCTAAAGCTGTCAATTAGTTAACTGGCTAAAGCTAGCTAAGCTTACCTCCACACCTCGTCCCTGCATGAATGCACTGCTTTGTCGCTGGGGGTAGAAAGCATACGTTCCAAGATGTATAATTAGAAGGAGAGGGAAAAACCCAAAAGCCACCCAGCCTAAGGCAGGAGTGAGCATGTGCAGTGGGATCGGGGGGTGGGGGGGTCAAAGTCTTCTGGATCCCCAGCTTTGGGTGTTACGATCAGATTAGATTATAGAATCACTTCATTAGTAGAGGTAGGTAGTCACTCGCAGGGGCAAGGTGGTTCCGCACTCACTCTCTCTCTCTCTCTCTCTCTCTTACACACACACACACACACACACACACACACACTGTTTGGCTGGGGCTAAGCTGGAGGTGGAGGGTCAAAGCTCAAGGCTTACTCTTGTTTAACCCCTCCTACCCAAACACACACGCACACACACACACACACACACACACACACACATACATACATGCAGAAACACACACACACACACACACACAAAAAGGTTTCCTGATGGGTCATCTGTTGCCGACATCACAGCTGGCTGATGATTGTGTGGACAGGTGACTCCTGTCCTTGGTGGCAGACCCAGATACCATACGAGGAAGGTGGGGTCGGTGTGTGTGTGTGTGTGTACGTGTGTACATGTGTCGGTGTGTGTTTGTGTGTGTGTGTGTGGGGGGGGGGGGGGGACAAAGACATACCCCCCAGAGGGAAGGTATGAAAGGCCTAGAGGATCTACGAGGGCAGGAACATCTGACCCCGATGGGCACCCCTGCCTGCCTGCCTCAAGTGCTGGCAACAGCTGGAGTGGACATCTCTAAACCCTCTTCAGAGAGAGAGAGAGAGAGAGAGAGAGAGAGAGAGAGAGAGAGAGAGAGAAAAAGAAAGGGTTGACCATAGGGTTAGAGAAATGAGGAGAGGGAAATAAAGAGAGATTGATAAATAGATATAGAAAAATATATGTTGAAGATATATGAAAGATATATGTCACACGCACACACACACGCACACATTTACATTTACATTTACATTTAGTCATTTAGCAGACGCTTTTGTCCAAAGCGACATACCAGGGAGAGAAACACAGTGCTCTTTTCCCCTTCTCTTTCTGTGACCCTCCCCCATCAGCACCTCCACTCTCTCTTTAGGAATAGAGACAATTTGAACTGTCTGAACATGGCACTATATAAATAAAATTGAATTGAATTGAATTGAATTGAATTGAATTGAATTTAACTGAATTAATGTGAACTCTTCACTGTCTCTGAGCGAGGCCTCTCCAACTGTATGAATACACCAGCACAAGCACTAACCCTGAAGTGTCAGCGCTCCTGCCTGTCGCTCGGCCCATCTCTCCGTCGGTTCTGACCCGGTTGAAATCGGCTCTATAGAGAGAATTGTCAGTGTTCTGTGATTGTGCGGCGTGCCTGGTGCTGAGGGCTGGAAGGTCACGCGTCATAAGATGAGAAAACGATTCACACTGGGGCCACGTGGCTGCCAGCGTGTGCTCGTGTGCAGGGGAAGACAGAAATTACAACAAAAAAAAAATCACTGATGAAATCAGTGATCAATTAGTGATCAATCAATTAGACTAAATAAGATATAAGAAAGCACTGATGATCAGTGAGAATCTGGTAAAAATCACTGATTTCTGGTTCAGGCTGTCTGAATCAAATTCAGAATCATATCAGTTAGCCTGAACCATAACGAGAAAATCGTACTCTCATCAATGAGACTAAATCTGAAATCACTGAGAATCCAGTGATTTTGAATAAATCAGAAATAAAATAATAGAATCTCTTCTGAATAGACAATGACAAAGTCAGTAATGATTGTAAGAATGTCTTATGTCAGACTGGGTCGAAGGTTCACCTTCCAACAAGACAACACAGGAGTGGTTTAGGAGCGTTGACTTGAACCAAATCGAACAGGTCTGCAGAGACCTGAACACGTCTGTCCACCAAATGGAACCATCTCCCTCAGAACATTAGAGAATCAACCTCATTCAACTGTTTTAAAAGTAATCTCAAAACATGGTTGATAAATAACCAAAAATGTGATCACTAGTGGGTAAGCAGTAGAACTTGTATATTGGGACTGTATTTTATTTTATTGTGTCTTATTTTATTTTATTTTTTTGATTTATTGTCAATGTTATGTTTGATATACGTTAATGCCTTTTTTAGGTTGTATAGCCTTTTTCACTCTGGCAGGGGGACTGCCAATGGAAACTAGCCTTTTGGCTATAATTGGGTGCATTAACATTTTAATGTTCATGAATGTACACTGTCCCTCTTGATCAAATAAACAAATTGATTGATTGATTGATTGAACTGTCCCCGTTCAACCTGACTTTCTCAAGGGCAGAACATCCCCCAATCCAGGTGAGCAAAGCGCCATACCCACCCGTACTCGAGGCTGTGTTCGCTACCAAAGGTCTGAATACTTATGTCAATGCGATATTTCAGTTCTTCCTTTTCAATCAACTTGCAAAAATGTCTAAAATCCTGTTTTCGCGTTGTTATCATGGAATATTGAGTGTAGATTGATGAGGTGAAAATTAATTAAAAAATGTTAGCTAAAAAAGTAAAGGGGTCTGCATGCACTCTTTATTACACACAAAATTTATATTTATACTTTGTATTATTTATGTTTGGTTTCTCTCTCTTCCTAAATTATAAATGTCAGCATATAAACAATTTAGCCACTCCAGGCCTGGCCATTTACACAGAACTAAGCTAATCAAAGACTTCTTAATGCATGAGTGCTGTTTTAGAGAGGCCATTTTAGCTTCAACTTAAATTCCAATCAGTACAAGACCCTGTTGGAGTAATTTTCTTATTACCCTTTATGTGTTTATGGAGCTTCTCATGGTCCTGCTCCTAGCTAAGTGCATGAAAAGCTCTCAAAGGGTTTGACGCAGGCAGGCCCTTCAGGTCCTCTATGAATAATCTTTGAGGTGCTCCACAAACATTAAATGTGAATACCTGAGTGGTTCAGCATGTTGCTATTATGTGCTGAAGGGTTGGAAGAAGCAGTGTAGGCAGCAGACATTTTTGTAAACTCAAAACCTGCCTCCATATTTTGATATAAGATCGTGGTCATTATTTATGCTTAATTTTAATGGTGGATTTGATTCTTTCATCTCCACATTTCTTGTATTTATTTGTTGTGTATTTTTGCATACACTTTACTTTTTACATTTTTTTATTTCTCCATGTTGCTTTCATGTTTGTATTCCTTCCCACTCTTTTTTTGTTAAGTGTATTGGTCTCTGTGGTCTGCATGGTATGTTGTGTTTTCTTAAGTATTATTTTATATCACCCTTGTCATTGCTATTTGTGTATGGAAAATATGACATGCCTTGATACTGCTCCCATAGGATTAGAAGCACAATAGCCTATCAATCACATCGACTGATTGGAGGTCAGGAAAGAAGGGGCTCTGAATAGATGGAGTGAGATTTGTATTGGTGTAGGCCACTGTGTCTTAATAAATCGTTGATAAAGAGGAAAGATGTGTCAATCCACATCCACATTCTCTGGAGTTCCATCAGAAAACAACTCGCTGTGTAACTCTGGCGCCCTCTATTGTCCAAACAGTGAAACTATGTTTCCGTACAACCGCTCACCCTCTTGAAGCAGGTAGAATGTACAAACCTTTACCATGTTATATTATTCTCCTCAGATGGTCTGCTAAAGCCCCTTCATATCTGTGGTGCAGGGTGCATTGTAAATGTAAGGGGAATGACATTTTAAAACCCTCTTTTGGGCTAGAATCTGTTGTTGTTTTTCTTGAGCATTTGAGGACAGTTTTTCACATTTGAACAGTGACAGTGCTAAGCTTCTTTGACGCACAACAAACAAGCTGGTTGCTTTGAGTCTTTCTTTGAACTGTTTGAAACGGTTTCAGTCATTGTTGTAATCGGTGCCTCATTTAGCCCACAAAGGTCAGTTTATTGTTGTTCAGTTTTTCTACTGGTAAGTGGTCCACAGGCCCTTTGAATCAGTCAAAGAGTCTTCCAGTAGATCTCTGCAACAGACTATTTAACACAAGAGGAGCCAGGAAAGATCAGTAGAGATTAGTTCACCTGAGCAATACTGTGGCAGGTTACTCTCTATATCCCTCATTCAGAGTGATGAACTTCCTCCATAATGCCTCCAGATGATGTTTGTTTGTTTATGCATCACCTGTGCTGTTCATCTTTAGATTCCCCACATCAGTCTCACTGACTGACAGTCTTGCCTCCATGGCTGACATGATATAATAAACAAAATGGTAGTCATTAATGCCATTATGTGTTTATGAGAGTACCTCTAAGCGTTTCACTTCATCATATATATTATCTGTAGAGTCACCTGTAGTGTTGAGCTTCAGATTCTCCACGTCATCCTTCCTGGCTGAAAGTCTGGTGTCCACAGCTGATAAAACATTGATGAACTAAACGTCTTTATTGATCAACATTACACTTACCACAGTAATGCCAGAATAGAACACAAGATCAATGCTTCTTAACCAACAGTTTTATTAAGAGACTATTACTTTAGTCTTACCCTTATGTCTATTAGCTGTGGCCTGATATATTTACATTCTCTAACATATTTAATGAAAGAAGAAAATCATCACTGCACATGTGTACAGTTTAATAATGGCATACCTGTTTTCTCTGTCCTCAGATTTTCCATTTCAATCTCACTGGTTGCCAGCCTGTCGTTAAGAGCTGTCATCAAGTGGTTCACAAAGACCATTCTGATAATTATACTGTCAATGATATGGTTTGTGGATGGTTCATCATGTGGAACATAAGGGAACATAAGGGTACTGGCTTTAGGCTGTCAAAACAATCATGAAATTGTCACCTGTGCTGTTCATCTTTAGATTCTCCATTTTAGTCTCACTGCTTGTCAGTCTGTCATCCAGTGCTGTGATCTCTGTCTGCTGGGCTGGGATCACTGAGGAAAATGTTCCAGACTTCATTAGCATCATACATGTTGTCTTATAATATAAAATATGTGATATGATAGCAATCATAGGCAAATCCTAGCACACAGATCTAAATTATATATTCATCTGAAAGTACAACACATGTTTTAGTGAGGACAAATTGTGAAATTTCTTTGAGGATGTAGAGATAAGTTACCTGCATTCCTCATCTCCAGATTCTCTGCTTCAGCCTCACTGGTTGACAGTAAATGCTGCAATGGAATGTTTTTGTACGACTATCATTGCCATTGAACTGTTAATGACATGATTTAAACTTATCACATTCTGTTAATGACATGATTTAAACTTATCACACTCTGTTAATGACATGATTTAAACTCATCACACTATGTTAATGACATGATTTAAACTTATCACATTCTGTTAACGACATGATTTAAACTGATCACATTCTGTTTAAACAATCAGGCACTATGTATATGAGGATAACTCAATTTTAAATGTGATGTTATTGATTTATATAGAAGCATTTACAATGGAGATTGTCCTAAAGTAGCTTACAGGGCCCAAGACCTGAACAGATGAGTGTCTTTTTCGCATTCTGTCTGTCTTGTTAAGGAGACAAAGAATGCATGACCCTGTGGCCCCAGCTCTTCAGCAATGTACTCTAATCACTTCTCTTTATTTATGACATGAATCATGCTAGTAGTAAATGCTCATGAGAGCTTATTGACTTTCAATTTTATTGCCCTTGTCAATTTAGTGTCATGTTTGCCAGTATATTTCTCATGGCCTGAGATCCTGACATCTACAAATTGCCACTTGCCATTGACACGCTTATAGAATAGAATAGAATAGAATAGACTTTATTTGTCATTGTGCATTAGATACACAACAAAATTTGCTTGTGCAACCACTAAAAAAAACAATGCTTACATCCACATACACCCTTCAACCACACTAAAGCACATTAAAGCATGCTTGCAACCCCACGCACTCACACATAAATATATTAAAAACATGAATAGGGAGATCATCAAGACATCATATATGGCACAAAGTGAAAGTGTAGTTGTGCTGGGTGGAGGGTAGGAGGGTTGTGTGGTTATTTAGTTCTGTGATGGCCCTGGGGATGAAACTGTTCTGCTGTCTGGAGGTGCGGGCTGTAGTGGCCCAGTAGCGCCTGCCAGAGGGTAGCAGGGTGAAGAGATGGTTTGCGGGGTGAGTCTCATCCTTCAAAATGCCACATGCCCGGCGGAGGCAGCGTGTCCTAAAGATGTCGTCCAGGGGAGGCAGTGGAAGTCCAATTATTTTCTCAGCAGACCTTATGACCTTATAATCTTATGACCCGACTGAGGGATTTCCTGTCCTTGTCTGTGCAGTTGACGTACCATGCAGTGATACGGTATGTGATGACACTTTCAAGGGTGAAATTAAATGAGACAGAAGAAGTTTGCCTGTCAACGATGCTGCGTATGGCAACTGTTATGTTTGTGCATGAACAGGAATAAAAGAACTAAGCAATCGCAGTGTTCGTCAGTCCCTTGTTTGACCACCGTCACTTATAGTTGAAGCCAAAGATACCTGTATTCTCCTTCTTCACATTCTCCACTTCAGTCTCATGGTTGTCAGTCTGTCGTTTAGTTTGTTCGAGTGGTTTGTTTCTGCTTCTTGTGCTTGAACCATTACAGAGGGTTTGATTAAGACCACCATTTCATTTATGCTGCTACTTATGCTGTAATCTCTGCCTCAGAAGATTGAGGCTTTAAACACATAAAACTGGTGTTTGTCTTGTGCATATTACATGTTCCAAAAGGGTAGAATCTGGATGAATCGCATGCAAATAAATGTTGTATTTTTGTTTGTATGGAAGACAGTATGTCATAAAGAAATATCCATGAAGATATCAAGCACTTGGCCTCACCTGCTCTTGCTTTTCACCCCCCTTCTTCATTGGAGAGAATATTTACCGTAATAACCTACCTGACGCTTCTTCCTCCATCTTGTGTCCTCCATCAGCTGGGTCTTGCTGTTCTCTAGTTTGTTCTGAGTCACATTCCGCTCCAGGGTCACCTCCCCTACTGTGGCCCCCTGCTCTGTCAAACACATCACTCCTTATCACTGATCTCTCACACAACCTGCAAATGCTTGAGAAAACCATCCCCCACCTTCACCTTTCACCATCAGCAATTTGAACCACTGTCATTATCATCATCATCATCACCATTGTCATCATCACTATCTTCTTCTTCATCCTCCTCCTCCTCCTCAGAGTATACACCACACCATGTAACCTACCTGATGTCTCTAGCACGACCTCCTCTGGAATTGTCTAGTTGTTGCAGAGGTCGTCCTGCATGACCCGCAGCTCCACCCTCACCTGCGTCATCGGGACCTCCATCTGCTCCAGGTTCTCCAGCTTCATGTGGTGGAAAATATATGAATGCCACCTCAATAATCTGATTTTAACAGTCAGTATAACCACTAAGATAGTCATGATACCAAACTATTAAAACTACTATCCTACAAAAAAATGATTTACACTGTTGAAATGAATTACATTATGTGCACTTAAATGTGTATCAAGTATAGCAAGCACATTGATGGGTGGAGGGTATCTCCATGGGGGGAGCTGTCTGCATGACTGGCTGAACGCTCCCCACTGTTTCTCAGAGGCTATTCATTCTTAACCTGACATCAACCCATATTCTCCAATCCTAGTATACCAGGAGCTATCTGTTGGGCCTCGTCTATGTGGGCAGGTGTAGATGACTGAACAAATATGACATAAATACTTCCGGGCCCCCAGTTCTCCAAATAAAACAACATATATTCCATGGGGAAAGGCTGTGGATGATTTAGGGTATAAGAGGGGGCCATCCTCCATATAAGAAGAGAATGCAAAACTCTGAAAAATCTGTATTGACTCGCGACTTGCTCAGGTTTATGCTGTTGGTATTGCACTGGCAAAATAAACCTTTTTTGATCCACATTGACTTTTGAAGTTTTTGGAGGATTGTTCCTGAACGACCAAGAACAAAGAGTTCAGATCTGAAAAGAACAGTGTTTACTTTACCACTAACCTACAAATCAGAGACAACATTCACCCTCATCTCTGCACCATCTACTTCAGTGCGGCCAGCTCCAACGACATGTCCAGGGCATCACCAAATACACAGGAGATGCCTCTGAGCCCTGGATCTCCTTTGGTGGACACAGGAACAGTCTCAGAACCACGGTTCTCCATTGGAACCTTGGGTGGGGTGCTCCGTGCCTGAGCTCCAGGACTGGAGAACAGCAACATAAAACAGGAGCAGCTGCAGCAGCAGCAGTGTCATCAGCGACGAGGAGATTACAGCCCTCATCTTCACCTGGGGTGGTGTGTCTTTTCTGTCTGTGTGCCAAAAGTAGGCCGTTGGCAATTGTCAATGGGGAATTGATCTCTACACCTTCCTACTGTGCTTAATGCGACCCGGATCTGTGTGAAGGTGTGGGTGCGAGGAGCTGAGGTTCTTGCCAGAGACAGCGGCTGCGCAGTGGGGGCGCAGACGTCACTCGCCAGCAGCGCCGACGTTTGAAATGGTGTCAATCTTGCTGATTTAGTTCATCCACAATTTGTTTTGTTTTCTCTTTGTGTATTATAGTTAGCAATACATTTTTAAAGAGCATTTTTGTTGTCAGCTATTGAAATTCCACCACATGGGGGCACTCTCAGGCTCACACACACTCTTTCTCACACACACACCTGGGAGTATCGGTCAGGCTTTAAAAAAGGGAATGTTTGGATTGACAAGCAGGTAAGCAGGCGTCAGGAATGTGGGACAGGTGGAGGAGGTCAGGAGGTGGGCTGGGAGATTTTTTCTACTTCCTGTTTATGTGCCCAGCTGTTGCCAGGGTGGGAAGAGTGAGCCTGTCGCTGTGTCGTAAGACGTAATCAGCACTGAGGGCTATATGATTATGTATCTGGGTTACATTATCACATTACAAAATTCAACTACGTGTTAATCAAAGCTGGAGACATTTGAAAAATACCCCATATCCCACATCAGATCAAAGCAACACTATTACTGGTTACATTTATAGTCAATGGAATTTGATGAGAATTCATTTGTTTGTTAGTAAGCGACAGGGGTAATATTCGAATCCCAAACTCACAAGTTCTTTCCTCTTTTACCATGCAAAATAAAATATGAAACATAGCTATTGGCTACAGATTCCCCATACACATCTCGCTTTGTGTTGCCAAATGCACTGAACATTAAACATTTTCAAAGAATGAATTGAATGCCTTTGGACCTACAATGATGCTATAACGTTGAAGGTGTGATTGTTTTCCCCAATATCATTACACACTTTAAACACTTTAAACACTCTATACACTTTACATGCTTTACATGCTTTACACACTTTACATGCTTTACACACTTTACACACTTTACACACTTTACACACTCTATACACTTTACACACTCTACACACTCTATACACTTTACACACTTTACACACTTTACACACTCTATACACTTTACACATTTTACACACTTTACACACTCTATACACTTTACACATTTTACACACTTTACACACTTTACACACTCTATACACTTTACACATTGTACACACTTTACACACTTTACACACTTTAAACACTTTACACACTTTACACACTTTACACACTTTACACACTCTATACACTTTACACATTTTACACACTTTACACACTCTATACACTTTACACACTTTACACACTCTATACACTTTACACATTTTACACACTCTATACACTTTACACACTTTACACACTCTATACACTTTACACATTGTACACACTTTACACAGTTTACACACTTTACACACTCTATACACTTTACACACTTTACACACTCTATACACTTTACACACTTTACACACTCTACACACTTTGCACACTTTACACACTTTACACACTCTACACCGCCATGTTACTTTCTTTCTGTTATCACTGGGACCCCACCCCTGAGTGAGTCTGCTCCCTGACTAGGGCCACCCCAGTGAAATTAAGAAGATCTGTTATGTTGTCTTAGTAAGTGGGAAAAACTGCACTTGTACCGATGACAGCCAAACACTGACACAGTTAGTTATCTCCTGTGACCACCACCTGCACTGTGCCAGAGTGTCCGGCAGAGGGAGTCCTTTACTCACTTACATTCTTGGGCTTCACTCTTGAGTCTAGACGTAGTCTCTCAAAGGGATATGAGTGGAGCTAGTCTCAGATCTCACATCTACCTTACATTTGCTGTCGAACATATATGTTCTGTGAATAAATCTGTACATCTTTGGCATTCTTTTTTAATACAAAAAAAAAAATCAGGAAACGTGAAGACTTGGAAATGGAGGGAAGAAGTATATTGGCATACAGTTCACTGGACAGAACTGGTCTTTTGGAATAAAAAGGTTTGTCTGATAAAAAATTGTTTTGTATTCATTTTGGAACTACCAGAGAGCTTGAATGTTAAATGGTGACTGGCAGCTTGCATGATTTCTATCCGGCACAAGCTTAAAGGGGTGTGTTTATCAAGTGTGTGTGTGTGTGAGTGTGTGGCAGAGGGTTTGGTGATAAACACCTCATTGGTTATTTGAATCCTCTGTATCATGTTGGCTGGAGCACCTGCTGAGAGACAGACAGACAGACACACAGACAGAGAGACAGAGAGAAACTGCTCCGAGTTTTACTCTATTACACATTATTCATTGCACACTGGCAAAACAGATATAGTTGTTTGCTGCAGTAATAAAAACAGTTCAAACTGTATTGAATTGAAACAGAGAAAGAAAGAGAGAGAGAGGGGGGGGGGTGGTGGAAGGGAGGAAGACAACAGACATAACACAAACTCCATGATAGAATGTTTTCATCAGAGTCCTGCAGTCATCAGTGGTATTATCACTGTGTTACGTAAGGACCATGAAATCTCTGATTGAGGCGGGGACAGAGAGAGAGACAGTGTCCCTTAGTCACCTAAAGACTGACATCTGTGTGTGTGTGTGTGTGTGTGTGTGTGTGTGTGTGTGTGTGTGTGTCTCACAAACAGAGAGCAGTCTCCTTTAATCACCTCACATTGTTACCAACACACACTTTAACAGAGCTCTCTCTCCCTCTGTTTTTCTTCTTCTCCTGTTGTCTCTTTGTCGGCTGCACATCACCGCAGCATGTAGATTTAAGTTCTTTCATTTTTACACGTGATTGTATCATGTGACACTTTAATGGACATTTTATCAGCTTACCTGATCTTATGAGCAAAAGAGGGTGGTGAGTTGCACAAGCACACACACACACACACAGATCCAGACACACACGCGCACGCACACACACACACACACACACACACACACACACACACACACACACACACACACACACACACACACACTGACAGTGGAGTGGGGCACTAACAGTAGAGGATGCAATTCCTCACCCAGGGGTCAACTCTGTATACTCCAAGGACCAGTGTGTGTGTGTGTTGGTGTGTGTATGGGTTCTGTTGAGGGTAACCAAAGCAAGACCATACTGACAATGTCATACTGACAATTTTTAGGCTCTGCCTCTAGTCAGGCTGAGATTAATATAACCTTTTTTCGAAGCTGACTTGCAGCTTGGTAAATAGACCGTGATTATCAAAAATCTGCCCCCCGGTGGGTAATTGCGCATAAGGGTTTATGAGATTACTTTTCCACCAGTATCTCTAATAGGCTAGACTGATTGTCTTTAGAAAAAGCAGGTGTTGTTCTCCAGAGTCGAACAGTGAATCTCTACAATTTTCTGCTGACTGACATTTCATGAAGGACATTGCGCTATCAAATCAGGATATTTTGTCTCTTTCTGTGGGCTGCGCCAAGATTGCTTTTTGTGCGCTTTGAGAAAATAAATCTGAATGGAGATCAGCTTACGCTGTGTCAGTCCAAGAGCGCACAGCTGTGAGCAAAACCGCAGGACGGGCCTTGGGTCAGCTTCGAGTGCACCGTGCCAAAACAAGTTATCTGCACCAGCTGTGGCCGCATGACGGAGCCGTGCGAAGTGTCGGGGGTTGGGGAGGGGATATCTGAGTCTGTCCAATCCACATCGCGCCTGGAGAGTCTGTTGCAAAAAAAACATGGTCAAGGCCCCTCCCACCGCGACCACCACGCTTTAAGAGCGTGCTATGAGCCCCAAATAGCAGGTGTTTGAAATTGCAGCGACTCTATCAGTCTGTCACAGCGGTTCTATCCCCACAAAAACGCACACCCCATACAACAGAACCGCCCGCAATGTCCGTCGGTGCCGAGACCACCACTGAGCTTCCGCCTTCTGCGGGACGGGTGTTCTTCCAGCCAGCGCCCGGCGTTGGGTGCGCTGTCTCCGGACCCATGGCTCGGGAAGACCCGGTCCATAAGAAGCAGGGGAAAGTGACAGTCAAGTACGACAGGAAGGAACTGCGGAAGAGATTGATCCTGGAGGAATGGATCATCGAACAGCTGAGCGAGCTCTACGACTGCGAGGTGCGTGGAGAGCCGTTGTCACTGAAATGTAACCTTTACCTTTCTTCATGCCCAACTGTTCTGTACATAGAACACCCTTATTGGTGTTACAGAATTAGCCAATGTCATTGCAGTGGTCTTTGCAAACAGATTGGTTTC
>NC_045166.1:20110903-20120903 GCF_900700415.2 Clupea harengus
ACTCTGCCTCTATCTCTAGTTGCTTTGTGTGTATGTATGTGGAAGCATGTGTGTATGCTCTATGTGTGTGTGTGCGAGGGAGAGGGAGAGAGTGATGTCTCGGGTAGTTTGGCTGCAGTGTGTGTTGGTCATGATGGACTCCGCTGTCTGGTTGGCTCTGCTCTGTAAATCAATGAAGGTCATTCACAAGGAAAGCGCTTCTTCAGGCTTTTCCACAGGGACAAAGGGCTATATCGGTCCTTAGAAATACACCCAGTGTGTGTGTGTGTGTGTGAGAGAGAGAGAGAGAGAGAGAGAGAGAGAGATTTGCAAGAGAGCTAATTATTGTTTTTCCTCACATTACGCAAGATATGGCAGGTCCTTTGGTTTGGTTTGGTCATTCATGTTGTATGTGTGTGTGTGTATATGTGTGTCTGTGTGTGGGTGTGTGTGTGTGTGTATGTGTCTCTTGATCCAAACCAAATTCAAAGAACTATTGACTTTCCACCGTGCATTCCCAGAGGAACAACTGGCTTCGCTGTCTCTCTATAAATCTATTTCTCTTTCTCATGTTCTCTCATTCTGTTCATTCATATTACTTCTCCATGCCTCTTCTCTTATGTATGATCATATAGCTGTGGGAAACAGAAGAGAAGATGCTAATTTGTGTGTCTCATTAGGGGAATATTATTATATAATATATATATTTTTTGTCAAACAAAGAACATGATACAGTGGGGAAAATAAGTATTTGAACCCCTGCCGATTTCGCAAGTTTGGTCACTTGCAAAGAAATGTGTGATCTATAATTGTAATAGTAGGTGTATTTTAATAGTGAGAAACAGAATATCAACAAAAAAATCCAGAAAACTGTATTTTATAACATTTATGACTTAATTTGCATTTGAAGCAGAAAATAAGTATTTGAACCCCTAGCAAAACATGACTTAGTACTTGGTGGAATAACCCTTGTTGGCAAGCACAGACGTCAGACTTTTCTTGTAGTTGGTCACCAGGTTTACACACATCTCAGGAGGGATTTTGGTCCACTCCTCTTTGCAGATCCTCTCCAAATCCTTAAGGTTGCGTTTTCAATGGGAGGGAATGAGGGAATGAGGTTCAAGCCCAATATTCCACGTTACATGGCCCCATCCATAGTCCCCTCGATGCAGTGGAGTCGTCCTGTACCCTTGGCAGAGAAACAGCCCCAAAGCATAATGTTTCCACCTCCATGCTTGACGGTGGGGATGGTGTTCTTGGGGTCATATTCAGCATTCTTCCCCCTCCAAACGCGGCAAGTCGAGTTGATGCCAAAGAGCTTGATTTTGGTCTCATCTGACCACATCCTGTCTCCCAATCCTCCTTAGAATCATTCAAGTGTTCATTGGCAAACTTCAGACAGCCCTGTACATGTGCTTCCTTGAGCAGGGGGACCTTGTGAGTGCTGCAGTACTTCAAACCATTACGGCGTAGTGTGTGTAGTTGGTTTTCTTGGTGACTGTGGTCCCAGCTGCCTTGAGATCATTCACAAGGTCCCCCTGTGTAGTTCTGGGGTTATTCTGCACCTTTCGGATGATCACCGATAACGCACGAGGGGATATCTTGCATGGAGCCCCAGACCTAGAGCGATTTACAGTTGTTTGGTGTTGCTTCCATTTACGAATAATCGCACCAATAGTTGTCTGCTTCTCACCAAGCTGCTTGCCGATGGTTTTGTAACCCATTCAAGCCTTGTGCAGGTCTACAATCTTATCTCTGACGTCCTTGGTCAACTCTTTGGTCTTGCCCATGGTGGTGAGGTTGAAGGTGTGAAGTATGATTCTTTGGACAGGTTTTTTTTATACTCGTCACCAGTTGAGATCAGGTGTACCTTGTTAGGCCTAATGAGGACTAATCTGTGTGCTTCTTGGGCACATAACTGGTCATTGGGAGCCAGAATTCTTGCTGTTTGCTTGGGGGTTCAAATACTTATTTTCTACATCAAATACAAATAAAGTCATAAATGTTATAAAATGCAGTTTTCTGGATTTGTTTGTTGATATTCTACTTCTCATTGTTAAAATACACTTACCATTACAATTATAGATCACACATTTCTTTGCAAGTGGCCAAACTTGGCAGGGGTTCAAATACTTATTTTCCCCACTGTATGTGTATGTTAGAGAATTGTTATTGTTCATTGCCTGTGGGTCTCTTCGCCTTTCTATAATCCTTATATGCACACACACACACACACACACACACACACACACACACACACACACACACACACACACACACACACACACACACACACACACACACACACAAAGAACATAGTATTCTGCTTTCATACTAAAGCTCAAACGCTGACCTGTCTGTTCTGAGGGAGGCTAGGGAGAGGTTGGAGAGAGGGGGAAAGAGAGAGGGAGAGGTTGGAAAGAGGGGGAAAGAGAGAGAGTGAGAGGAGAAAGACAGTGAAAGAGACAGAGAGAGGAAGAGAGAGAAAGAGTGTAGAAGGGAAGAGAGAGAGAGAGGAGAAAGAGAGTGAGTGAGAGGGAGCGAGAGGTTGGAGAGAGAGGGAAACAGAGTGAGTGAGAGGGAGAGGTTGGAGAGAGAGAGAGAGACTGAGTAGGAGGGAGAGAGGAAGAGGGGAGAGACTGTAGAGAGAAAGAGAGAGGGGGGAGAGAGAGAGACGCGGAGAAGAGACGAGGAGAAAGCAGATGACTTTGCAGAAAGACTATAATACGGTGTTTTCATGAGAACTCTCTTTCTCTCGCCCCATTGCTCCCTCTTTTAAATTCTTACTTGTGACTTTCTTCAGAACAGAATGATCGACTTAAGAAATATCTCTTGTTTACACAGAAATCAACACTCATATGCACACATAGACATTTTCATCCATACAGTCACAAAAATAGCATATGTGTGTGAGAGAAAAGGAGAAAAAAGAAAGACAGAAAGACAAGGAGAAAGGAAGAGGCTGTAAATTGGAGACATGTAAAATGTGATTAGCATGTTGATGGTTGAGCTGTGCATCTTTGATGGATTGGTTTAACCTGGACAGCCTGTTTCAGTGCTTTGTGTGGTCAGTGTCACCACACACACACACACACACACACATACACACATACACACACACACACACACACACACACACAGATGGATTGCCTGAGGTGTTTGGAGAAGATGGACTTGATGGAGATAGAGGTGCTCGATTGGACGGTTTGTTTAGCAAGCAAATCAGATTTGTTTAAGGACACTGTGGGGGAGGGGTGATCTGGGTTGTCAAGAGGTGTACTCTCACAATAGAGGCAGAATTGAAAGCAGAACAAATTTTCTGCACATGTGTGTCTGTGTGTGTGTGTGTGTGCAACTTATTTTAGCATTTAAGATTTGCCGTGTGTGCAATTTGTTTCTATTTTTTATTTCAATTAAACACAACTGTTTAGATATATGAATTCTGTGTTAACCTTTTTGATATTACTATTGAATACTGAAACTTAAACATTTACTGATGAAATATTTATGATTATATTGTATCGTATCTTATCGTATCGTATCGTATCTTATTGCATCGTCATTTCGTCTCAGCATATTGAGCCATATCGTCCAGCCCTAGTGACCATCCTTGAAAACCAAAGTCCATCAGAAGCGCTGTGATTGATTTAGCTACAAAGCCTCTAACACCTATCTCCACTGGTATTGTGTGTGCTTACCCACCTCGTTCCCTCACTTCTGCTACCCGTTCCACATACTTTAGCTTCTTCCTTTCAACGGCTTCCTCAACTGCATCTTTAAAGGAAAACGTAAACTCAATAACCATTCACAATACAACACCCAACACCGTGTCTTGTCTCATAGCAACATGACAACATCATACTGTGGAACTTGACATTGCCTTCCGACATTAGCCAGCAATCTCAGCAATCCCGCGCTTTGCCTCATGTGCCAGTTCAGACAAAAGCAATTCTATTGAACTTGAACTTGAACTTGAAGTAGTTAGTTATGGTTCTCTACCTTACACACACCTCATGGCATGAACTCAACACATTGGGGAAGGGACATTCAGTTGTCATGGTATGACTGAGGATGTGTATGTGTGTGTGTGTGTGAGAGAGAGAGAGAGAGAGGGAAAGAGAGAGAGAGAGAGAGAGAGAGAGAGAGAGAGAGAGAGAGAGAGAGAGAGAGTGCACTGGCCTCACAGAACATGGAGAAGTGTGTGTTAGAGCTGTGTGTGTGTGTGTTAGAGCTGTGTGTGTGCATGCGCCATCTTCACTCTTCTCTCACCCTGTGAAATGCAGTTCCTCTGCCACCCACCCACTCAGTCCTGAGCTCTCTCTTCCGTCATTCCTCTCTCTCTCTCTCTCTCTCTCTCTCTTCCGTCATTCCTCTCTCTCTCTCTCTCTTCCTTCCTTCCTCCCTCTCTCTCTCTCTCTCTCTCCCTCTCATCCCTTATCAGCTCTACAGACCGGCACTAATCACTCTGACCCACTTCTCTCTCTCTCTCCCTCTTTTTCTCTCTCTTTATCTCGCCCCATTGCTCCCTCTTTTAAATTCTTCCTTGTGACTTTCTTACTCACCCTCTTCTCTCTCCTCACCATCTTTCTCACCTCTTTTCTTTAATCGTCTTCATATCACTCTCTACCATCATGCTCCATTTCCAATTGCTTCTCTCGTGCTCTCCCACTCTCTCTCTCTCTCTATCTGTCTCTCTCTCTATTTATGTCCGTGATTGTGGTTGATGGCTTATGCTTTCATTAAACCAGCTCCCATTAGACACAGAGAGAAATGAAAGTGTGTAATTGCTCATGCCGTGTGGTGTGTGTGTATGCGTGTGGTGTGTGTGTTTATGCATGTATATAAATTACCCTGTGCTTCTGTGTTCTACTCATTGAGGAGAATGCTGGAAAGGGATAACAAAACCCTAAAGGGATAACAAAAAGGAAGTTTACCCTTATTCAGCACCAGAAACACACACACACACACACACACACACACACACACACACACACACACACACACACACACACACACACACACACACACACACATACACACACACACACAAACACACACACACACATTTGGTGAATCTTGTTATTTTCATTTGCTTGGTCTAGTCTGTGTGTGTGTGTATGTGTGTGTTTTCTGTGGAAAACTGTGGTATTCTCACCAGTGTGTTACAAAGATCTGTCCCAATTAGCTGATTATGTTATTACATACTCTCTCAGACCTACACACGTACACTCACATATACAATCCGTGACAATGCCAGATAAGAAATAATCCGTAACGAATTCCCATTCCCACTTAGCCGTCAATCACAGCAAAGTTCTGTAAATCTTTATTTCCACATGAAGCACCATGTTGCGGACTAGTGAGCGCCTCCACGAGATGAAAGACAGTCAGTACTGCCAGCAAAGGTTTCTAGTATAGTGACCGAAATAGAACAGTAATTCATGGCACAGTCATAGTTAAGGCTTCAGTTAACCTAGCTATCTTAACTCTTTAACGCTTTATCTTAACAGTTGCTAGTGTGTTAATATGAACTAATGAGCTGTTAAGGAACAACATAATAAACGTATGTATCTGGGGGCCAAGCAGTGAAGCTGCACAGGCACCCTGAGGGGTTTCTACCTTCTCCTATTACAATTGTATGAGTTAAATCGAAGAGACTGTAACGTCAGCTAGATAACTAGCTATCATGTCATGCAAATGGGACTCTCCCATTTAAACCGTTTAAGGTTACTTAGCTAGCATAGCAACTAGGCAACCATAGCAACCAGGCAGCTTCAAACATGGTTTAATTCCTCAAAATCATCTCACAAATAAAGGACAGTGTTGGGGTCAAAGTGGGGTCAAACACTTTTGGATGATGTTAAATTAAACAATCCTGAGAGAAATAATGGGACATCAATGGGGCAAGGGCTTACACTGATAATAACGTAATGAAGAAGTCCCTCCCTCAGCGTCAAAACAAGATAACTATTCACTATGATATAACAGATGCGCTATCAAATAACCTTAACAGATAATACAAAATGGAGAATCGTTGGAGCTGGTCAGCACACGAAATTAGGGCTCTGCTTAATATTTGTGCTAATAAAAACATGCAATGTTAGCTTGATCAAGTGGAGGAGAACAACTAACACGTTTGTTATACTTTTGATAGGACTAGGACTTAGTTGATGGGCATGAATGCTAAGACATTTCAAGTTGCACAACTACCAAGGGTGCGCATCACTTATAACCAAAGTTCCGCCTAACAAACATGACGCAGGCAGGCTGCATTTCATTAGACATGAATCAAATCTCAATATATTTCAATATATCATTGGCTCCAGTGAACCAAATATGTATGGATGTTTGATTGCCATCCAATTTGGATTGGATGGTTATTAAAGCTAATTTATTGCAAGGAACAATTAGCATGTTATGTTAATGGTGTGCTTTAAACACAGGCTAATGTTAACTTCACTTATGTAAACAATTGAGACTGGCTTGCTATCTAACTGTGAACTATGCTTATAGCTGGCTTATATTAGAGCCACATCTTCAGGTTACCTGTGATATGGATCGCTAAATAAACTTCTATTCCAGTATATGACTGTTTTAAGCAATAGAGGAGAATAGAAGTTACCGTAATTAAGCAATAAGGTACGAGAGGCAGTACTGTATCGTCAATAATGTACTGTTCAAGGGTGTTGTTAGGCCCGACGCAAATCGGAGGGCCGGCAAACCCTTGCACAGTACATTATTGACGATACAGTACTGCCTCAAGTACCTTATTGCTTTTATAATACGGCTGCCAGCAACATTATAAATAGTAACTAAATAGTAAGCACAAAATAGTTGTAATAGCCACCAAACGTTGTGTATCGCATTTCAGTAGCCTAGACTCTATAGAAAATAGTCCCCGAATGTGTGGCTGTTGCTATGCAACAGACAAACAGCATTGGGAACATCACGTTTGTTAGCCTATACTCTTCTGAGCAAGCTAAAGTGGTAATAGCTAGCGACCTGTTTACGGTCACAACCCACAGAAAGTTAAAACTGCCCGGCATATGTTGTGCTGATGGATGCGACAACAGTCGCCAGAGAAAACCTAGATATACAATTGATACAATCGTGAATAATTGCTGTGTCTTATTAGAGCTAAACTCTCCTGAGCAAGCTAGAGTGCTAATAACTAGCGAGCTGTTTAGCCCTTTGGGATTTGGCTACAACTCGTTAGCCCATATTGGCACTCTTGCTTGCTCAGGAACAGTTAGCTTTGATCAGATCCAGGATACATGTCCTGTGATCTCATACATATTGTTTTTGTCTCCAAATGCCATATCTTGGTGTTGTTCACCCATCCTGCAACTGCATATTGAAAGGCATCTCTACTCTTGAAATCTCCGGTTTATGTACAAGATAAATGTAAATGATGGGGGCAGATGCTTTGCAAAAACACAGAGGAATTGCTTATCGCTAACGGCTAGTAGCATGCTAACCTTTGATAGGTGGCAATATACCGCGCAAATCCTCTTAGACGTATTTTTCAGTTACAATAATGGAGTTTTTATATTGTACAGTGTCTATTTCTCGGTAACTTTCTAAAAATCTAAGCAAAAAAAAGTAAAACTTAAAACTTTTAGGTACAAATACGATGATCTACGGAGATTTGGTCCGCCATTTTTTTTCTAACTAAGGTAGTATATTTTGAGTGCGCACTGATATGGAACGCTCAGGTAAATGTAAACAGCTGTACAGTACATTATGGCTCAATACAGTACACCCCGTGACCTCCTTTCAACCAATCAGAATGCTTGATTTCATCTACCCGTATTATAATATTCCATTTCTCAACTTTTGTTTTTCACACAACTTCCACTTCCCGCTTGCTTGTGATGGGCGGGTTTCAGGGCAATACTGCAGGGCTATCGGGCCGATAGGAAAAAGCAAAAGGTTTTTGTTCTCGCAGCTTGAGGCCCCAGGCCATTAGCCCCAGTTAGCCCAAAGATAGCCCTTGCTCACACTGACCCAATAGAGGAAACATGGCTATTGAGGCCAGTGTACTGGCCAGAGGAGACATGACTGATCTCTGCAATGGTACATTCACAGGGAAGGTTGTTTGTGTGTCTTTTCCTCTCTGGTAGGCAAATATGCCCGTCATACAGTTATGACTGTATTTAGTTTGATACATATTCATATGGTGATGCCCACTGATTATCACAGTCTGATTTAGAATCTAATACTTGGCCCAAACTGGTAGCACAGTAGACAACAGCCAAAATAATCTAGAAACAAATGAACAGTGTCTGCTTTAGAGGGGAGGAGCCTACTTAATGTCTGTGTTTGTTTAAATTCACCTCACACACACCAACACACACAATCACAGACAAGCCAGAAGCCACGGTCTCGTTGACCTACTTACCACTGATGAACAGGGATGATAGTGAGTCACCTGCAGTGTGTTTGCGTGTGTGTGTGTGTTTATATGTCTGATCTGATTCACCTTGGCAGGGGGCTTAAAGAGCAAAGTGGCTCAAAGCTGTTTTTGCAGATTGTGTGTGTTCTTCATGTGTGTAAATACATTGTGTGTGTGTCTTTGTATGTGTGTGAGTTTACGTATGGTCCTTCGTATCTCAAACACACACCATTTTCTCACACCATTGCCATTGCTAAATGGAAAGTCCCTCTCATTGACGAGTGAGAAGCACAGTATTTTTAGAAATCACTTCACGCCATACGACTACTGTGTGTGTGTGTGTGTGTGTGTCTGGCTGTCATCACGGATGTTTGCCGGAGAGAAGGATGGCAGCTGGATTAGTGTGAAGTCTGCAGTCGCTTGAAGTGTTTATGGAGTGTTTTCAAGCGGGATTTCACACATTGGTGGCAATGTTCCTCCCATCTCTCTTTCTCGCTGCCTCTCTCTCTCCTTCTATGTCTCTACCCCTTCTCTCTCTTTTCCTCTCTCTCTCCCCTCTCCACTCTCTCTCTCTCTCTCTATCTATTGTCCCCCTCTCTTTCCCTCTATCTCTCTTTATCTATCTTTTCCCTCCCCCTCTCTCTATTCCTCTCTCTCTCTCTCCTTCTCTGAATTCTCCACATGCATCTTACTCCACACCCTTAGAGAGATGACAGAAGGCGAAGAAAAAGGAGTTGGAGTGGGTCTGTCCTCTGGTCACCTTTAGAACTGGGTCAGATAGCCATCACTCTGTCCTACACACGCGCGCGCACGCACACACACACACACACACACACACACACACACACACACACACACACACACACACACACACACACACACACACACACCACACACACACACACACACACACACACACACACACACAGACACACTGGGCCCTGCTTCTGGCATATCTCAGGAAATATCTCCTAGAAATCATAAGCAGTCTTAAGCAAGAACATCAATTCACAACTAGTAAACATTATTCCCCATGAAGATACAAATGTTTCCAGTACAGTAATGTCATCTGGGCCAGATATGAAGGTTTCCCCAGTACATGACCTGCGCTGAGTGAGAGCAGTTGACTGATTAACAAGCATGTCGGGTGGATAGTCAGCAGATGTTTAGATCTGTCTTGCTCCTGTATACACCATCATAAATTCTGTTCTGGGGTCAGTGGATGGTTTCAGTAAGAGAGGTTTGCTTAACGCTGTCAAACTATCTTTTAATGGAGGATTTGGTCTGAATTTAAATGGGTTTTTCTGTTGCATGTAGCTCCTTCAGTCTGGGTGAGTGTGTGTGTGCGTTTGTCTTTGTTTCTCTCCCTGTGTGTGTGTGTATGTGTGTGTGTGTGAGTGTGAGGGGATGGAGCTATGTGTGTATGTGTGTACCTATGTGTGTATATGAGGCAGAGAGAAAATGTGTGTGTTGTGTGCATGTTTCTGTAAGTGTATGTGTCTGTAAGAGTGTGTGTTTGTGAGTGCATGTTTCTGTAAAAGTGTGTGTTTCTGTAAGAGTGTGTGTTTGTAGATGCATGTTTCTGTAAGAGTGTGTGTTTCTGTAAGATTGTGTGTTTTTCTGCTT
>NC_045166.1:20125903-20143403 GCF_900700415.2 Clupea harengus
TTCAATTTAAGATTGAAAAACAAATGCCAGGAAAAGTGCAGGGTCAGCTCTGACTGAAACAAACCCTGGGTGTTTGAAGTGTTTCGCCACAATCAGTTTTTATTCTTTTGTTTTGATGTCGGAACACTTTTTATTTCCGCCATAGTGATGATTGTGATGTAATAGTGTCATAAAGTGTGCGTGTTAATGATGTCATAACAGTATACCTACTAAGAAAGGCTTCTGGAACACATGGGGGCCAGATCAAATCCAAGAGTCAGCTCTATCTGGGTTGATGATGATTAATGATGTTGGTGAAAAGGGGTTGCTGATGCTGCTTTTGTTTTCTGCAGGATTTTGTCCGGGATCTACTGGGCCGGATCAGAGGCATGCGGAAACTAAGTGCCCCTACGAAAAAAAGTCTTTAATGGCCAACCTCCACACACTGATACACACTGCACTCACTTTCTCTCTCTCTCTCTCTCTCTCTCTCTCTCTCTCTCTCTCTCTCTTTCTCTCTCTCTCTCTCTCTCTCTCTCTCTTTTTCTCTCTCTTTCTCTCACACACACACATATACACACACACACTGGGCACAAGGACACGTACCATTGGACATGTCCCTCTAATCCAGCACTCAGATGGGTCCCAATGCCCCATTATCCAACGAGTAGTCAGGACTCAATGTACCATAATCCAATAGGTACTGTAGTTTAGCAGATCCAGTATACCAGAAACTCAGCTATTTGCCTTGTAGGCTTCTGTGAGGACTCCATTTCCCAGAATTCAATATGCCTCATAGATTCAGCATCTAAAAGCACGCAACACAACCGACTTCAACAGGAATCCAACACTTAACCAAGACAGAGTCCCAGACCTACACTCCAAGCCAGGGCTCTGCTTATTCACCTTGTCCAGTGGACTTCAAGACATAGTTTCACGTTTTTTTTTAGAATTTGTTCTTACTCTTGGATCTAAATAACATAGCTACTATTTATGTACAGTTAGTTTGAAAAGCTCTGGCTGTGATCTCTTAACTGTATGCATTGCATATGTTTTGTTTTTCAGTGATTACATTTTTTTTAATCATTTGTTTTTCTACTCCTCTTGCAATCGTTCAATCTCCAGTCCACCAGTAGTGTACTCCCCTGTAACTGATGGTGCGGGTGTGTAGCTACACTCTTTCATTTACCTTTCTATTACACTCTTTTGCCGACGGGAGGAAGAGGACACTCACTTTGTTTCCCACATGCTCGGGGGGTGCATCTCTGAGCTGGGGCCGAGTTGTGTGAACAGCAGGTCGTTTCCTGTACATGCCCCTCCATTAGCAGCCAATCAGGGCTTTCACAACTAGGTGATGGGCAGGTGAACAACCAATCAATCCATGCGATTAGCCATGACCCCACTCTGGTGCACCCACACCTATGGATTCCTCTCAGGATTAAAGACTGCCTAGTATTGCTAAGCATGTATCTGATCTACATACACCTCAACTCACACTGGAGAGAGGGGGTTAAGTCAAGTCAGCCCAGCCAGTGCTACACCCCCTGGAGAACTGATGTGCGGGATGAGCTCTTTCTTTCAGCAAGGCATGATGGGAGCTGTAGTCCTAAAGCCTGTGATGGAAGGGACTATGGCTTCTTCATGAGGAGCTTCAATGTCATCATTTAGCCATTGGTCTTATACCGCTTCGTCACTTAAACCAACCAAGGCTTCATCCTGCTGACATAAAGGGAAACATATCAGCATGTTAGGCTACTGCTTTTCCTGTATTCATTGAGTGATTACAAGCACAAGGTTTACTCAGATAGGAGCTAACATGGGAGGAGGACTGGCTCAGGTCTGGCCCAGCTCTGGCCCAGAATAGGCAGATACAGGTCAGACCCTTTCCACATCAGCTACTATTGGGGGTTCTCTCTCTGTCTGTGTTCTACTTCCTGTTGTATCTCTCACCTGTATGACACTGAAGTTTAATTAAAGGTCGGAGGTGTTTCACTTGTCTGGTCATAACGAATGTCCCGTAGCTAAAGACACACGTAGCGTAGCCTTTGAACGTCTTTGCCTGATGCTGCTGTCAGTTCTAACGTGTTGTGTCAGTCAGGACTGTTCTTGCCTCCTATTGGACTGAGTGAGTAATGGGTGGAGATGGTACTTGTTCCTTCAACTATTACATTTCACCTCTACTATATCAACTAGATATACTATATCAGGAAGCTGCCAAAGAAGACAAAATGACAGCTTTATTTTCTGTAGTATCAATGGTACAAGCCAAAATATCATAAGATATATAGGCTTGCTATCAGTCATGTAGTTAAAAAAAAACACTATACCATATTACCATCAAGTCATCAAGGTTCAGTCCTAGCGAATTTGTGTTGGACAAGATGTGATGCAATCAATTTAAGGAAACCAGGATTTCTATAAAAAATGGTGCTGTTTTAGAACTTTTTTGTTCTTTTTTAGTCTTTTTTAGGTTTCACAGATTTAAGAGTGGGTGATATTTGTTGTGAGATTAGAGTGTCGCCTGGCTGTCATCTTGCGAACCGTTGGGTCAGTGTTTGATCTGTGCCTTGAGTGTCATCAGGTTATTAAACCTGCAGCCAATCTAAGGTCAGTTTCTCAAATGCGTCGTCGAGCAGCTACCATCGCTATACGACAGAGAGACTATCATTTTGCATAATCTCTCTCTTTGTCTCCATGGTGGTTGCTCAGCTAGGCTTTCTGGAAACGCAACCCTACATGGTGGTGGTCAAGTGGTTAGCACTGCAGCTCGTGAGGTCTGTAGAGGTTGTAGTTTGAATCCAGGTCAAGGCACCTGAACACCCAGTCAAGACATAGCTGTCCTTCCCCCACCCAATGGGGATCTGGAGCAAAACCAGTACCTGGAGAAAAGACTGAGTTAACGTTGATGATGCACTTAACCAGTGTAACAGCCTAGTGACTTTCCAACTTTTTCAAAATTCCAACTCACACATAAAGGCTAAAATATTGGAATTCACTGTTAAAAAATGAGTAACTGGACTGATACTTATAATAGTTGTGGCATTGTGGTTGCTGTGTTTGAAGTAGTGAAAGACCCAACAACAAGCTTAAAGGCCACAGAAGTGGAGATAAGCGGAACAACAAGTGACTGAGTCAGTGTCTTCATGAAAGAGGTTTAGCACCTTCGCTGTCAACGGACATGCTGGTCCCAAGACTAGTGGCCATGGCCTAAAGCCTTGTGGTTAGAACAAACCCCACGCACAAGAACCAAACCTTGCGGACCGACTGTCTTATCTTAGTCTCCCTCCTGAATTTCAGAAACATTGGCTACCCACATCCACAACTTTCAGTCATGTAGCAACTGGGTTACTCACAGACACAAAATGGAGGGTGCACGGCTTCTTCCCGCTGGGTCAGCTTGACCAGGTGCCTGTCTTGGAGGAGGAGGGTGTGTCTGTTTCGGTGTGTCACGCTGGCCCAGGCAGTGGTCTGAATCTTGCCCCTGGAGTGAGAACTGTTTTCGCTGTAGCACCTGTTCGTTCTGATGGAGTTGTGTGTGTCCAGGTGTTTTAGGCCTCATTAGGCCAACCAGGAGATAAGCTGGTGTTTGTTTGTTTTGGTTGTTTTTTCTTCGTAATTTTGTTTTGAATTCTGAAGGGGAAACGGGAAGAGTTCTTTGAGTGTTTAGTCAATACAGCTTTACTTTTGCATGTTTTACAAAGGCATGATGTAAACAAAATGATAGTTTGGCCCATTTATTTAAAGGAGCAAAAAAAATATTTGTTTTTATACCTTATCAGTATTTAAAAAGATAATGAGACACAATGTTAGGGGTTTTTATTATGTACATTTTTGAGAGTTCTGATTTCAAATGTTACTGTATGTGTGGTCTTTTGTGTTGATTTGCTCATAATAAAAGGACAATGACAACAGATGATCTCTCTGTCTGTCTGTGCTTGCATGAGAATGGCACCATTTTCTTAATACGGTATGATGTAATTTGTGTTGCACATGAGTGCAACTTCTGTCTTCACAGCTGGCTGTGTGTGTGTGTGTGTGTGTGTGTGTGTGTGGTGGTTACACAACACTAAGGACCATAGACATTGTCACACAACCCATGCATTATATTCCATTATTTCTTTCTTATCTCTTTGACCATGATTTGGATAAACTGCAGTATAAACGTATGCCGCTAGCCCTATAAAATGTCAGTCCTACCCGCAAAGAGAAAGCTAGAGCTTATAGTTTCATTGTTATTGTTTCGTAAGATAGTCAGACATTTCCATGGACTCCGCCGGCAAAATGTAGTGGGTTTAAATAGCGTTATCTCGCTGCGGGCGTCAGGAATTCTGGCCAGAAATCGCTGCACTGCAGCTTTAAATTCCCTGACCCAGATTCCTCCGCGGCGTGCACACAAACTGAATAATTGTGACTACAAGGTGAATGTGAGGAGAATGGCTAATGACGGGAACGTGGCCGACTGCCCTGCCTCCGGGTGCGCGCCCAGGATCGACGTGGTGACCGAGCAGTACACAGCTGCACAGCGCGCACCAGTCGGAACCAACGCGTCCGTGCGCAGCAAGCCCCCTGTCAGTCATGTCTCATCGGGAACCATTGACAACTGGATGGGTGATTCTTCGAGGTGTGCGCAGATACAACACAGCAAAGGGATGCCCGAGTGAACGTCTACAGTATCAGTGTACAGTATCCAACGTGTACAGTATGTGTGTCTCACACGGGTAGTTAGATGAGAGGTGCTCTCAGAAATCATCCTTATCAATACAACATTCCCCACCCCCATACAGTTTGCTTTGAAGTCTTTCAGTATTGACCCACTCTTCTTCTTCCTCCCCCTCCTCTTCCTCTTTGTTTTCTCCCTCCTGTCTACCGTTTCTGCCCCATTTGTTTGCCCTGTTGGCTCTCTTTTATCACCCCCTTGCTGTGACTAGTTGCCTTCTTTTTTGCCCTCCTCCATTCCACTCCGCTGTCTCCCTTCATCACATTTTGCGATCTCTCTGTAATTCTTCCACTCTACATCTCCTCCTCTCTCCTCCCTTTCATCTTCATTTCCCATGTCTCTTTGTCCCTCTCCTCACACCCCCTCACTCCTCTCTCAGATTACCTTATGTGTGTGTGTGTGTGTGTGCGTGTGTGTGCGTGTGTGTGTGAGTGTGAGAGAGAGAGAGAGAAAATGTGGAATGTATGTTCTCTCTCTCTCTCTCTCTCTGTATGTGTGTGTGTGTGAGTGAGCCTATGAGGGAAGATAAAATATGAAATGTACGCCCCCCATCACTGTCTCTCCCTTTTGCCGTGTGCATGTTTGTGTGTGTGTGTGTGTGTGTGTATTTATATATATATATATATATATATATATAATTATATATATATAATGCATCTTTCCTGTCACATTAGTCAAATCTGTCTGTCTGTCTCCGTGCAGTGCAGCAGTCCCCAAGCCAGAGCCGTTTCTCAAAGCCCACTGTGACGCCGGTATGTCAGTGTGATTCAGCAGCATGGCAGAGCAGCAATCATTCCTAATGAGGGAATTAATGATGCTCTCACTCATACGCCTCCCCCGCCCAGGCAGGACGACAGATGACACTGGGCCGGACCTCAGCCGGAGGTGGGCCAGACCTCGGCATCTACGGGTCCAGTATTTCATCCAAACTTTAAAAGGAACCCGACAGTGGCCATGAATCTAACCCGGGTCAACCACGTGCAAAGCGGCGACACCAACCTCTGAACCGCCAACACATGTTAGGCCTCTGGTGTAGATCTGAGGGGACGTGTGCGAGGGGGGTAATGTGTGAATTAACGATGCTCTCGTTCATGTGCCATCACAGCCCGGGCAGGGCAGCAGCTCTCACCGCCTCAGACCTGGACAAAACTCAGTGTCTGACCGCTACACAACAGAGAGGGTGTAATGCATAAGTGATCTGGGAGGATGAATGAAACAGTCATACACAGTCAAAGATAGTACACGGTCGATGGAGAGAGGGGGTGGGGGAGCACATTTGCCCAGAGACTGAAAGATATAGGGGCGAGAGAGAGAGAGAGAGAGCGAGAGGGAGCGAGAGAGATAAATAAACGTAGCCCAACGACTGAAAGATAAGGAGATCTATTTATTTATTTATCTAGTAACCCAGAGACTGAAAGATAGGAAGAGGAAGGAGGAGAGAGAGGGACAGAGAGAGATACATTAACCCAGAGAGCAAAAGATAAGGAAAGAGAGACAGATACATCAACCCAGCAACTGAAGGATAGGTGGAGGGAGAGAGAGTGTGAGTGTGAGTGCATTAGAGAGAACTGACCCAGAAAGGTACAGATAGAGAAACCGTGGTAGGGGACAGCTGTGTTGGATTTCCTCTCGGGGGAGGCCTGATGTCTCCTCAGGACTTAGGGGACTCGCTTCATCACAGGCAGTTCACACTGGGAAAGTCATCCGAACACAGCAAAGGCTTCCACAATTTACAAAACACATGTATGACAGCACAGTGCCTTATCAATTCAGTGCGACTTAACCGTCATAAGTTTATTCTTTTGTGTGTGTGTCCCATTACTGTGAACTTGAACTTGAACTTGGACACTGTAAAATCTCCCATGTATCCAGAATATAGGTAGGTGGACAGAATAAAGTTCTCTTGCGCCCTCACCCTGACACACACACACACACACGCCTTACCCTACCCCCAGTCTTTATTCACACACAAACTCCTTTATGTGAGTGAACAGAGATGAATTAATAAACAGGTCTGTTGTAAGAGTGCTTGCATACTGACATATTTCCAGCTAAAGCACTACTCCATATTACAACCCTACTTCCTTACTTGGGTGAAGGGCAGGTTGTCCCATATGTCTTAACCAATCACAGTTCCTTGCCCAACTAAACACTGCAATCTGATTGGTGGTTGCTATGTCAACCACTGTCATTAACCTACTTCTGCTGTGTGGAACTGCAGGCCCTAAGTGCTCTTCAAGAACACTGGGGAGAGAGGAAGCAGAAGAGTACACGCGACTGTGTTTAAGTATATGAGTGTGTGTGTGTGTGTGTGTGTTTCTTATTTGCTTTCACTCCAGTAAACACAATTTGTGTGCTGCCTTTGAAGACTTCACTTCTGTTACTACTGCTACTACTTCTACTACGACTACTACTACTACTACTACTACTACTACTACCGCTACTACTATTACTAATACCAATACTACTACTACTACTACTACTACTACTACTACTACTACTGCTGCTGTTGCTGATGCTACTGGTACTAGTAAAAAGGAGGAAAATGGATACCTGCCCTCACACACACTGTTTTGGAGCCCATGAGGACGTGGCAGGTATATGGGATCAATTCAGTGACAAAAAGATTTAGAAGATTGCCGTAATGTCACAAACAAACTGTTTTACAAATACCCCACAATTTGCAAACAAACAGAATGTGATTTGTAAAATGCCCCACGGCTTGCAAATACCGGTATGCACACCATGCTTTACAAATACAAATACACCTCTCAAACAAACACAATGTGATTCAGCTCTTTTCTCTTAATTGTTCTTTTTGGACAAATGTGTTGCACTTGTAAAACTGATTATACAGACTTGCAAAGTGTGTTTTATTTATTTCCATTCTTTGTTTGCAAATGTGGAGCCTTGCAAGTAGCATTTTTCTTTGCAAAACATATTGTGTCTTGTATTCGCAAGGCACGTCATGTTTGTTTGAGAGGTTATGGCAGCCTTCTAAACCTTTTTGTACACTAAATTGATCCCATGGTCACCCAAACAGCCTGAAGCCACCGTCAGTGCATGACGCTCACTGCACTCACTGGGTGACCACTCACTGCACACAGTATTAAATCAGCACTAGACGTCTGTCTGCAGCACACACAGAAGATGACAGGAGCATGTAGTGGCCCAGATTGCAGGGCAGAGTGGTGTAATAATAATCATTAGTGCTAGCACTGGTGATAATCCATTTTTCATGTAGCCTTATGTTGTATATTAATAGTTAATTTATCAATACACGTAGCGCAGTCCTGAGGAAAGCCCACATTTGTACACGCGGTGTACTGGTACTGTGCTGTACTGGATAGTGTTTGGGTTAGTAATATACCATGCTGCTGGATGTAAGGGAGTGTGCTTCATGTGAGGCTGTCTGAGGCTTCATGGTTGTCTGATGTAAAACGCTGCCTGTGTCTCACTGCGCTACACGGAGCACGACCCCTGCTCTACGGGGCCATGTGGTTGCCATGCCAGATTCAAAGTCAACATCCATCTAATTGGATTTTGTCAAGCCAATTAAAACAGTAACCTATCAGTGCCAATCTGGGAATTATAGCTGCTCTAGGTTCAGATGAAAGAAAGGGACAACAGAGAGAGAGAGAAAGAGAGAGAGAGAGGGAATTAAAAAACACTGGCCAAAGGTTCAATGACATCATACACCAAAAGCAGTTTGGGGGTTGGGGGGGGGGTTCAAATTACCAAAGCGAATTTAGTAAAAGAAAATTGACATCTTTCTTGATCTCAAGCTCTCTCAGAACGATAAGATTCCGTAGTGTTACCTGGCGGAGATCGCAGGGTTGTGAAATTGTGTGCGTCGATACAGCTCTTGTGTCTGATGTGTTCAGCTTACAATTCGTTTCCCATATCACAGTCTATTAGCTGGCACTGATCTCCATGCAAACTGACTGCACAGGTCCTCCTCACTAATGAGGTCTCATGCTGGACTTGACGAAAAAAATTTAAAGGGTTCATGCCCACTTTATTGGCAAATACCTGAAAGCTTCACACCAGATGGCAACTTGCTATCTATCTATATATCTATCTATCTTTACATTTACATTTTTACATTTAGTCATTTAGCAGACGGTTTTGTCCAAAGCGACGTACAAGGGAGAGAACAGTCAAGCTAAGAGCAATAAGAAACATGGTGTAACAATAAATACTACTTTACATAAGAATTAGAAAAACGACCTAGAAAGGAAAAAGAAGTGCAGGAATGTATCTATCTATCTATCTACTTATATATGTGTGTGTCTCTCTCATTCGTCTCTCTCTCTCTCAGTCTAAAATGGGCCAAATGACCAGGTGGACCAAAGATGAATGGACTTTAAGCCAGTTACTCTCCTTATGTGTATTTGGCTACAGTGAGTTCTGGGCAGCATCAGCTGGAAGGACCTGAATGAACTAATGTCATTTTGGATAATCATCATATGTTTCAGCATTCAGCCTTGGATAAATCGCCTGACTGAAATGCCATTGTGGGACAAGTAATGGGCCTCTTGGTTGTTGAGAAGTGACAAGTAATGGCTCTTATGAAGGGTGCAGATGGCTCTTCAGCAGAACTTAGACAATATCTCACTGAAATGACACCTCCCTCCCCCTATGTTTTCTATAGAAAGACATCTGTGACTGAAATCGAGTGTATAGGTACATCATGAGAGCACTTTGGTGGTGATTTTCAGTTGGGGAGCTATAATTGCTCTGAATGGTCTAGATCCTTCAAAAGTGTTATGCTGGCTAAGTGGGCTCGTGGTTCTGCTGTGTGATTGGCCGTCGGCGGCTGTCTTGGATGTCATTGGCTCTTGGCCAGGGCACATGTCCAGATCGCATACCAGTGTGAGCACTGAATGTGTATTTATTAATGACAGTATAGGGAAAGATAATCAGCTCAGACAGCCAGACAGATTACTGGAACTGTATGTTTGTGTGTGCGTGTGTGTGTGTGTGTGTGTGTGTGTGTGTGTGTGTGTGTGTGTGTGTGTGTATCATACTAGAGGAGCAGAGACTTCAAACCATCTTTTTCTATTATTTCATCTCTTGAGCAGAAAAACAAGTCTCTATAATCCAATTTAAACAACAGATATAATCTACATGCGTTATGCATCAATCAAAAACAACAACATGGCAAAAACAACAACAAGCAGGGAGTAGGGAAAGAATACTCTTATATGAGCACATAACTAACACATTACACTGGTCAGATATTCAAAAGGCCCTTTTGAAAAATCCTAATGTCACCTGAATGTTCTGTTATTGTCATAGGGACACAGGTCCCAATGAAATAGAACACTCTAGAGTATGCCTTTGGGTTCTACAATCAGTAGTGTTCCATTATTATAATGAAAGCACTAGAGCCAGTGTATGACATTCTATTATTAGTTGAAATCTGGAGCAGCGATGATAATACTAGCACTAGCACTAGAGATGCACACTAGCCCTGAGATGGTGTGTTGCCTGCATGATCTCCATATGTGAAAAGAGACAACGAGAGAGAAAAAGTAAATGTCTGTAGCGTGACAGAGAAATGTCAGCATATCAGGAAGGAATGTGTGTGTGTGTGTGTGTGTGTGTGTGTGTGTGTGTGTGTGTGTGTGTAGAGAGGGTGGTGGCATTGTGACAGTGGATAAAAGTGCAGTTTTGACATTCTGTCTTTAAAAATTACATTCAACCCCATGAGAAGGTTTGCTGTGTTTGACGTTCCCAGCTGGATTTCAACTGAAGCTAGAATATGAATGAGAGAGGAAGAGATGAAGAGAGAGGAAGGGAAAGAAAGCGAAAACATGTATGTGTGTGTGTGTGTGTGTGTGTGTGTGTGTGTGTGTGTGTGTGTGTGTGTGTGTGTGTGTGTGTGTGTGTGTGTGTGTGTGTGTGTGTGAGAGAGAGAGAGTGTGGTGCAGGGGGAGGTGTTGGTCCCCTGAGTAATTTGTTTCATCTAAAAATATTGGGCTCGAAAACGAACATAATTCAATTGGGACGCTGGTTGTGTGACTGAGCCACTCTGTGACATGATGTGACGTGCTGCGTTGTGATGTGCCGTGGTCTAGGACCTCTGCCCAGAACACCAGCTTTTCATCACTCTAATGCAACTCCAACAAGGCCAGCCATCACAAATCCGCTGTGTGTGTGTGTGTGTGTGTGTGTGTGTGTGTGTGTGTGTGTGTGTGTGTGTGTGTGCGCATGTGCATGTGCATGTGTATGTTGAAATGTGCTGTATTTGGGAGAGTGTCAGAAAGCTATTTGTATGTGTGTTAGTTTAGTGCCTAGTGGACCTTTCTGTTTTCCCCATTATCTCTATAAAATACACACACACATCCACATCCACACACACAGGCGCACACACACACACACACACACGCACACACACACATTCCTTCATTGTCTCATTACCTCCAGCCTTTTAGCAAACAACCCTCACAATACATTACCTTATTTGGCTTGGGCTAATTGCACTTGTCTGTAATTTGTCTGTACTTTACAGACAGAGCAGACTGCTATTAGAGTGACTGAATGGATGGGTGGGTGGGTTTGACTGTGCCTCTTGTCAGCAGAACTAGATAAACCAGAGGGCAGCATTAGAGGAAAGGGAAAGGCAAAGAAAGGTCCTTCGTATTAAAACCAGATCAGATCGTTTAGATCATTAAATAGATCTTTGGTGTGATTATCACCTACACTCAGGTAAGTCTTCAATGGATGTTTGGGTGGGTGGGTTAGTCATTCATACTGTCTGCTTTGACAGTCCCTCCCGTCACCAGAATTAGATGAACAACAGGATAGAATGGAAAGGCAAAGAAAGGGCAATACACCTGAGGTACTTCAGGCCTTTGAGGACACAAGGGCTTTTAAATATACCTGAGGTACTTCAGGCCTTTGAGGACACACGGGCTTTTAAATATACCTGAGGTACTTCAGGCCTTTGAGGACATAAGGGCTTTTAAATACACCTGAGGTACTTCAGGTTGTTTAAATCCAGCTGTGTGAATATATGGTAGGTTTGTGTGTGTGTGTGTGTGTGTAAGAGAGAGATAGTATGTGTTTTCTTTGCGTATTTGCGTACGTGTCCTCCCTCTGTGTGTTTGTGTTTTGGGGGTCAGTGTGTGTTTATCTAGTGTGTTCTCTGTGTGTGTGTCTGTATTTTGGGTGTTACTTCATGTTTATATAATGTTCTCTGTGTGTGTGTGTGTGTGTGTGTGTGTGTGTCTGTATTTTGGGTGTTACTGCATGTTTATATAGTGTTCTGTGTGTGTGTGTGTGTCTGTCTGTCTGTATTTTGGGTGTTACTGCGTATTTATATAGTGTTTTGTGTGTGTCTGTCTGTCTGTATTTTGGGTGTTACTGCGTATTTATATAGTGTTCTGTGTGTGTCTGTCTATGTGTTCTGCCTATGGTGAGTGAGTAAACCATGACCGTAGCCCTGCAGTCTGCTCCTCCATGCTCCAGTTGTTTCTATGTAGGGCACATACCCCAGTGTTTATCCACCGTACACACGGTATACACACTAAAGTCACACTCATCATGCTTCACTGGGCTGGCCAGTCATTCAGAGAGAGGGTGCGTGTGTGTGTGTGTCTCTCTCTGTGTGTGTGTGTGTGTGTGTGTGTGATAGACAGAACGAGAGGGGGTGATATAAGACAAAATAGACAGAGGGTAGGAGAGAGACTCAGCCTCTATAGGTTATCATGGTTCCCCCCACTTTAACCCCTTACACAATATCGCCCCCTAGCGTCACCCACAGCGCCCCTGTTTGAAGGGCTCTCTTCGTGTTTATCTCTCAAGTTCATCAAGTTCATGGTGCACTTCTGTGAGCATGTTACTGCAACTGTGCCAAATCTCATATTCATAGTTGACCTGTACGTGTTCACAAGACTATCTGCAGGCTTGCACACATTTCATATGCAATTCAGACTGTATTTGTGGTCGGTATTTGAAGAATTGTTTGATGATTAACTTAGAAAGGGAACCTCCTCTGTAATTGACCTATTTTACAAAGTCCACTGGACTTCACTGCCTCTTGAAAAGGGGAGTTTGTTGTTTTTTTGCTGTCTCAGTTGACTGCAAGTCTGAAGAGCGTCTTGCTCCGATCCGAAGCCTCGCAAGCATGGCGCTTGTCTCGTCTCTCACGCCGGTATTTGTGGCTGTGTTGTGCGTGGTTATCGCCTTCGTTCTCAGAAGCTTCCAGAAGACAAAGACAACTTCAAAGCCAGACTCCAAATCCACGAGAGAGGCAAGGCCGTGGGTGGACGAGGACCTGAAGGACGACACGGAAATCAGCTCTAAAGACAACGGTACTGCGCACGCACCTCCGCAACGTTCCCTTGAATGCTGTCTGTATGTGCACTTACCTTAGCTGTGGGAATGATCTAATTTAAGTTTAAATACCCGTTGTAGCTCCTCGTCGAAGTATTGCTATTCAGTAACTCGGTAGCCTAAGTTGAAGAGTCGTAGTCTGTTAAAAAAGAGTGTATTTTCACCGTCGACCCTCAATGTTGAGATGAACAGGTGAAGTAGAGGTTTGGGGAGGTAACGGAGGTTAGGTGAGCAGTGCACATTTAGGTTCAGGTAACAGGTCATGTACATTTAGATACAGGTTATCAACGTTTTAGCCTAGTGAAGTGGTTTATCAGGTATCTTTATTATATGTGAATGTGTGTGTGTGTGAGTGTGTGTGTGTGTGTCTATGTGTCTGTGTGTGTGCTTGTGTGTGTGCTAGAGTTTCAGAGAGAGGATTATGAGAGATCACGGAGAACTGGCAAAGTCAGTAAATGCTGTAAAGCAGTAGTGGTATATGATCTTCTCCATTGTAAAGTTTAAAGGTTTTTTTTATGCTTTTCTATCATTGTTTGCATTCTAGAATTCAATTTTTTGTAATTATATTTAGATTTTGTAGTGTAGTGTATTCAAAACTGAGTGTTGAAAACATTATGTTTAGAAACATAGGCCTACAAACTCTATTTATCCTAATTTAGCTGGCATTCAATCAGGTTTTGATAGGAATGTAATGAAAGTTTTAAAACAATTTAGAGCTTTACATATTGGTATAATTATCACCTACACTCAGACCCTGCTCTGGATTATTTGGTCATGGCCAGGTCTCACAGAAAAACATATAAATAGAAAATATAATGATTGGTCAGAATTTGTGTCTGTATTCATTCAGAGAATGATTAGTCAGAATAGTGTTTTTATCGACGTAGAGTATCATGATAGCTCACAGTTAGTGTCCGCTTTGGTATAGAGGATGGTGATTGGTCAGAATTTGTGTCTGTATCCATGAAAGGATGGTGATTGGTCATAATTTGTGTCTGTATCCATTCAGAGGATGATGAATGGGTGGACGGCGGAGAGGAGGACCTTCCCCACGTGCCGTACACCCCGACACGGTACCCACCAGAGGAGATGCTAGAACGTTCTCAGCAGTTCTACTCACTCCTGAACCAGAGGCGCTCAGTGAGGTTTATCAGTCCAGAACCGGTTCCACGATCGGTCATTGACAACGTCATCCATGCAGCAGGTACGCTACACCTTTGCCCTCTGAACTTTGACCCCCTTCACTATGTTCAAATAGGGTGTTCCTCAAAACTAGAGCTATTGTGTGTGTGTGTGTGTGTGTGTGTGTCTGTGTGTGAGTGAGTGAGTGAGTGAGTGTGTGTGTGTGTGCGTGTGTGTTTGTGTGTGTGTGTGTGAGTGTGAGATGTGTGTGTGTCTGCTGATTGGAGAAAGGAATCGGACCTGTATTTAGTGTGTGTCTGACCCAATCTCTGCACTGGATTCGTTCCAGAGTCTCCTTGTCTCTGGATTACAACCAACTCACCTTGTCACTTACTATGTGTTGATGCAAAGGAATGTCCTAGCCTCTGTAGTCTGCATATCACAAAGTATACCCTCTGTAGTCTGCACATCACAAAGTATAGCCTCTGTAGTCTGCACATCACAAAGTATAACCTCTGTAGTCTGCACATCACAAAGTATACCCTGTTGAGTGGGTAATGCACATTCATCCATGCAGCAGGTGCTTTTGTCCTAAAGACCTACAGTACAGGTACACAGTCTTTGTGCTCCCCAGTAAAACAAACCCATTATTTACCCGGTTGAGGAACACTAGTTTCATATGAACTAACTTGCTAATTACCAACTATGCTAACTAGATTTTAGCCTCCTTTGGGAGGGCCTGCTAAAATGACTTAATGAAAATATGTTATGTATACATTACTTTGCATAATAATGAACTGATTAGAGACTACAATAGCATACTGCTTCTCAGAGAGCTATTTCATCAGTATTTGGTCGATCAATTAAAATTATTGAATGTTGTGTTGTTCTCTGGCTCTTGTAGAGCAACGGGTAGAGGTAAGGTAGACTTTACTGCCCCGAAGGGGAACTTGTCTTGGGCTCCAGGCCACTGCGTCACACGACATACGTACAACACATTTGCCAACATCACAGTGCGCATACATGCCAGTACATAGATTATATATTGAGGTAGAGTGTGTAGTGTTTAGTGGCATCTAGTGGTGAGGTTGTTGAATTGCAACCAGCTGAAAACCCTTCCCTTTACAAGTGTGTGCGAGTACCTACAGTGGCCATCAAATGTCAGAACAATGCTAAAATCCCTATCACGAGCCAGTGTTTTGTTTTTTATCCATTCTGGACTACTGTAGAAACATGGAGGTGTGGTGCACCATGGACTCCATGGAAGAGGACCTGCTCCCTGTGTAGATGTGGAGGGTTCATTCTAAGCTAATGAAAACACAAGTTACAGGTAATTAATTATACAGTAATGAAAAAACTTAATTATGAATACTACATTACATTTACACAAAAAGATGCCACTAAAAACTACACAATGTACCTTTAAAGCTCATGCAAAACGACGTGCTTAACTTTACATGCTGAGTGCGAGCCAGTAGCTCTTCAGAAATAGAAAATAAAAATAGACAGCAGTGGCAAATAACCCAATACAGGCAGTAAAAGCAAATAAAAGCAATATGACAAAAACAAAAATAATAATAAAAGCAATAAAAGAGATGCCAAGTACTCTACTTGTTATTTAGTGTCTTAGTGGAGGGTGGAAGGAGTAAGCCTGAGGGCCACACTTGGAATTCTGGGTACAGGATGTGTGTTGGGTTCCGTTAGAATCTTCTGTGCCTCCCTAAGCACAGATTTGTATATATTAGGACTGAAGATAGTGGTGATCATTTATCCATATTAGCTTCCTGGGCATCCTATCTTTAAGACGTGCAGGCTCAGATTTGAACTGTGTTGTCTACCATACACACCTTGCACAGCTTATTGGATTACACTCTAAATTCATTTGATAAAAAGTATAAGTTTGCTATTTATGAAGTCTAAGCCTTCTTAAAAAGTCCATCCTCTGTGGAAGCCTAGAACAAAGGTTTTCAACATGAACAAGCCTTGTGAGTGAGCTGTTGATGGGACCTACAATATATTTATATGAAGGAACCTGATGAGATAGGTACATTGTAAATGAGTACTGGACTACGGTCACCAATTCATCTTGGACCGAATATTATCTCCTCAGTTTTCCTCAGCACCAATCCACAAACTGTCTGATTCCAGGCTGGTACAATTACTGTATGTCTTGTTCCCGGGGGGCTGTGCTTATAGATTTGGGGTCAGATATTGCCTTGTTAACCTTAACAAACTGTATTGAGTATTAAAGGCTGAACTGAAATCAACAAAAAGTAAGTGGCATATTCCTCAGTGTCCTCTAACTACGTAAGTACTAGTACTTAAGTACTAAGTGGGGGACACTGCTGACTGCATCATCTGTGCTTCTTCCTTGTCTATTGGCAAACTGCCACGGGTCCACTCTAGGCCTCCGGGCTTACCTCCGTTTGCAGTAAAGACGCTGTATATTTCTCAAAACATTTAATCACAATTGAAGTCAATACTACAGGCCCATAGTCATTTTTAAACTCTCAACTGGGTGAGATTGCTATGGAACTGGAGTGATCCATAGTGCAGGAACAGAAATGGAAAATGAACTGCATTTACTGTATATAGCGCTTTTCTACTCATTTATATAGCATGCTATAGGTGCTAACAACATCAAGACCCTGGGTTTGATTCCCACATAGGTTACTGATGAAAATGTATAACTGTACTGTAAGTCGCTTGGGATAAAAGCGGCTACTAAGTATGTAAATGTAACTGACTGCTTATAGTCTACACTAGCATACTGTTTGTCAGAGAGCTAGTCAATCAATATTTTATTGATCAATTCAAGTGATCAGTAATTGATAGAATGTTGATTGACAGGCACAGCCCCCAGTGGTGCTCACACGGAGCCGTGGACGTTTGTGGTGGTGGCCGAGCCCGAGACCAAACACAAGATCCGCCTCATCGTGGAGGAGGAGGAGGAGATCAACTACAGGCAGAGGATGGGGGACAAGTGGGTCAAGGACCTAGAGAGGCTCCGGTAAGAGTGTGTGTGTGTGTGTGTGTGTGTGTGTGTGTGTGTGTGTGTGTGTGCGCGCGCGCGCGTGTGCGGTTGTGTACCTGGGTCTGTGTTTGTGTGTATGAGTTTGTGGTTGAGTGTACTTGGGTCTTATAATAAGACTAATAATAAAACATTTTGAATCATTCAGCTGTTGTTCTTGTGTCCTTTTCCACACCTGCTTCCTTCTTCAGGACCAACTGGGTGAAGGAGTATCTGGATGAAGCTCCATACCTCATCCTGATTTTTAAGCAAGCCTACGGAATCCTGCCCGATGGCAAAAAGAAGACCCACTACTACAACGAGATCAG
>NC_045166.1:20148403-20160903 GCF_900700415.2 Clupea harengus
GTATAAATTGTTACGCCTCGCTTTATTTGGCTTCACTTCAGAGAACACAATCCATGTGTGTGTGTGTGTGTGTGTCTGTGTGTCTCTGTGTGTGTGTGTGTGTATGTGTATGTGTGTGTGTGTGTTTATGTGGCTGGTTTGAATGAACATTTTACTTATCAACCACATTATATTAGTGTGTTTAAGTGTGACTTTGCGTGTGTGTTCAGTGTGTGTGTGATCTCCTGCATTCTTGGATTTGTGTCTTCCATGTTCCTCCACAGGGTCTGTGTGTGACAGTGCCACAGTACAAACATCATCTTTTAGGATGTAGTGGACATTTTGATGCAGACAAGATTTCAGACTGAAATCTTTGATATGTTAAGATGAAGGTCAATCATGCATTGTCTAAACATATTCTCTGTTAACGGTTTCTGCAAGTGAAATCATCCAGGGAAAGATTTCTGTCGGCCATCAATCACAGATAAAATAGTTAAACCATTCATGGCTCAACAGTGGTCTCTGCCATGCTTTTGTAAGCTACTTACACACACACACACACACGAACACACGCTTTATGTTTTCCTATCTTTCACCTTCCCAGCTGGTTTCAATCTGTGTCTGGTTGGCCATCTTGCGTGTTATGAAACCATCAGTCAGTCTCCTGGGCTTGTCAGCTCCCTGGTCTCTGAACTAATTAGTGTGTGGACTAATTACACTGCTAAGTTTAGACTGGTCTGACGATCGCTTTTTAAAGGTGGAAACAGGGCAGCTTTTCCTTCTTAGGATATGTGTGTGTGTGTGTGTGTGTGTGTGTGTGTGTGTGTGTGTGTGAGAGAGAGAGAAAGAGAGAGAGACAAATCCTTTCAAAAAAGTTTGGAATTAACTGCACACACTCATCCCACACATGAACAATAGAACACAAAAGAAACGAATACCATGCCTAAATGTGTCACCTTCTCTAGAAGTGTGTGTTAAAGTGTGTGAAGACGTGGTGAGGAAAGGGGTCACGTGTGGAACAGGAAGGGTCTTTGGATGTGCCCTGGTCCCCCGGGGATAAACGACACGGTGAATAGAGGCAGAAGAAGGAGAGGAGAGGAGAGGTGGAGAGGAGAGGTGAAGAGGATCACGTTTCTGCCCCCAGCCCTGGGACAAGTGTAAACGATACAGGACAAATGGCTGAATCTGTGATAGCTGTGAGATCCTCTCTTTCTCTCCCTCTATCTGTGTGTGTGTGTGTATGTGTGTGTGTGTGTGTGTGTGTGTGTGTGTGTGTGTGTGTGTGTGTGTGTGTGTGTGTGTGTGTGTGTGTGTGTGTGTGTGTGTGCATCAGATGTGTGCATATTATGTGAGTGTGTGCAAGTGTGTGTGTATATTGGAAGTCTTGTGTGTGGGAAGTGGGTAACCCTCAGAAGACTAAAGAATTGAGAGTGTTTGTGTACGTGAGATCCAGTTCTCCAGACAGGACTGGGTTCTGACCCAGACTGTTGGAAGCATAAAACCCAGACAAGAGATACTCTGATGGGGATACCAGACAAGCCATAGCCCCAAGGATTGTGGATCTCATGGACAGGCAGAGGGATAGATAGATAGATAGAGGGTGAGGGAGAGAGAGCGAGAGAGAGAGAGAAACTGAGTGAAAGCTAAATAAAAACAGATTGATGTTGGAATATACTGGAGAGAGAGAGAGAGAAAGAGAGACAAACAGAGAACGAATGTCAGACAGGTGAAAAAGAGAAAGACAGATTGACTTTGGAATACACAGAGGAAAGAAAGTGAGTGAGAGAGAGAGAGAGAGAGAGACAGAGTGAAAGAATGAGAAAAACAAAAGCAGACAGATTGACTTTTGAATGCACCAAGGAGAAAGAGAGAGAGAGTGATATTCTCATTATTACAGATGATGAACAGACTCAACATGACTAAACTCTCCCTCTGTGTTATGAAACTCTATGAGTGATGGCTATGTTTCATAACCTACAATCATTTTCTGCAAGAGCTTCAGCTGTCTATATACTGAGTACCTGCCTCCAGGTGTGTGTGTGTGTGTGTACATGTGAGAGAGAGACGGGGACAGAGAGAGGTAGAGATAATTTGTGTGTAGGTTTGGGCATATACACTATACATATGTACTGTAACTTCATGTATTTGTGTGTAGGTGGCTTTGCGTGTGTAGAAAACTATTTGAGTGATCTTCCTCAAGTCACCTCACAAAAGCTTCTAAAGGCCATCCTCCTTAGAACACCTGTTACATTCTCTTCCCTTTGATCTTCACTCTTACATCACAGCTACCATTATTACATCATCTGTGTCTGCCGTGAGACAAAAAATGTACCATGGCAACTGACACTGCTCTTAATGGAAATTCTGACAGTTCACGGCAGATGATTACAGTTCTGTGAGGTGCGAGTGCTAACGAGGGTTTTGTGTGTGAAGGTTCAAAAAGGACAACACACCCTTTCTTTTTCCAAAACACACCAGAGTGGAGCAGGTGTGGTCCCATTTCTCATATGCTTCAGTGTCCACCCAACCAGAGAGGCCAGCTCCGATGCTGACCCGCTTTGAAACTGGAACAAAAATTATAATTACGAGAAGAGAGAGTTTTTGTTTTGTGTGTGTCTGTGGTGTGTGTGTGTCTGTGTGTAAATATGTGGTTTGAGAGGACAATGAGCCACACACACCCACTACCGCACCCATGCACGGACAGGCAGAAGCATGCTCACATAAACAGGCAAACAGTGGGCACTTTTTGTGTCAGTGTGATGCATGAAACTGCAGACTAAGCGACAAACAAATGCAAGCACTCACACGCTACCTATCACGCTATAAATATTGTAGTCGACAATGTATAAAAGTTTAAAATGTTTGTGACAAGATTACTATGATACATAACTGATCTTAAATCTAGATCACTGGGAGATACAGTATATCAAAAATCAGACATATCAGATTAACATGCTATCTCAACTCTACTTTTAGCTTTTAACAACTCTACCAAGCTGATGACTTTGAAATGGTTACAAAATGTGAATCAGAAAAGGTCTGGTGTTATCCATTAATGTCCCATCTTGAGATGAATACTGAGATGTGAATACCTGTATTGGCTATGCATGCAGCTAGGCCATACCCGTCTATCTCCCACACGTTTCCGATCAGGGCCGTATTTCCTGTGCACTTTTCACACCTCATGTAACTTGCGTTGTGTAGACAAGCACAGTCTCAGACACACACTTGCAACCTCTGGCATGGGAGGCGGGCGTGGAAGGAAGGCTAAAACCCATGGGTGCTAGCGTCTGTCTGTCATTAGCACGTCTCTTAAGGTGTCAGGGAGCGAGGTTTACTCACTGCACAGCACTGTTCTTCTCTCTAGCCATCATTACACGCACACACTAGTAACACACCTGTGCTTGGTGCCCTATGAACACATGGCAAACACATCTGCTGTAACCATATACCGAGGACATACTATAACACATGGGAAGAAAGAGGTGTGAAGGCCACCGCTGAAGTAAAGCAGCTTCTCCAGTGAACTGAGGGCACCCGAAGGGGCCCCAAGGCTGCGGGTCTCCAGGTCTGGGACCCACATGGGCTTCTGTTCCTTAAAGGTGCAGTCCTCGATTCTGAACTTAGCCCAAGGCTACAGGTCTGCAGGTCTGGGACCCATATGGGCTTCTGTTCCGTAAAGGTGCAGTCCTCGATTCTGAATTTAGCCCAAGGCTACAGGTCTGCAGGTCTGGGACCCACATGGTGGGAGAACACCGGTGAGATTAGGGGCTGCTGGCTCCTCAGGGTGTGTGTCCATGTGGCCAGGGATTCTGTTCTTTAAAGGCGCAGTCCTCGATTCTGAACTTTGCTCCAAGTCTCGCTGAGGCATCTACTCCTTAAAAAAGAGTGCAAGAAGAATGAAAAACAATGGCGCAAATCCAAACTTCAGATTTATCAAAATCTATAATAATACTCAACATTACTCGTATGTTGTTCGCAACAGTTGAGAAGTTAACTAACCCCTCTTCACGGTTGGCACCTGAACTTCAGTCTGTTAAAAAGTACGAGTTTGTGTATTTTTTCATTGGTAAAATTGGTCAAATCAGGCAGAACATATCCTCTCAATTACAAACTACTCAAGATTTGATATTGCCAGCAACAAAGAGAAAGGAACTCATTTTGATGTCAGAATTTAGTTAGATAGACAATCAAAACCTGTTTTTCACCTCTTAGCAGTAAATGTATCATTGCTGTCTGGCACATCCTAAATCCCTAAGAACAGCTGATATAGCTCGCCCCATATCCAGGCTGCCATTTGTTGGTGAAAAGCGACTTGAAAATGTAGAAAAAGTAGAACAAAAAAGTCGAAATCTGCTTTCTTAACGTCAAATGGCTGTTTTGATAACTTTCAGTCAGGTTTCCGTGCTAATCACAGCTCTTTGGGAGGACCGGATACAGGAGCTTCTTTGTTCTTTGTTTGCTGCTTTGACAAATCATTAGAGACAGTAAGATTTCATACCATAACTACTGTATGCTCATGACACCCAAATTTACACCAAATGACTATGGTCCCCAAGAATGGTCCCCTAGAAATTCACAGCTGGATGTCTCAAAATTTCCCTCAGCTGAATAAGGACAGAACTGAAATAATCTTACTATGCTTTCAAAGTGGCTTCCCCAACACTGGTTGATTGTACTAATGCAGCAATGGATGGATGTTGTGTCTACCATCTCCATCTTGGCTGCTTACTGCCTCATATTTTCTTTCTTTCTTTCTCTCATCCTCCCTCTCTCGCAGAGAAGCCATAACATTGGATTACATGCTTCAAAAGATATTTCCATTTCTGTGTCAAATGCAGGCATGTGTGTGAGGGTTGAGAGTTGGAAAGTCCGAGAGCTCTTGCAGAGAGAGAGAGAGAGAGAGAGAGAGAGAGAGAGAGACAGAGGGTGGGGGGTGAAAGAAAGATTTTTTGGTTACAAAGTGACTCTTATTCTCTCTACTGATGGAAGAGATTAGAAGTCTGACAGACTGCACGAAAAACAGAACAGAATGAACTGTGTGTGTGTGTGTGTGTGTGTGTGTGTGTGCTGAGAGAAGAGATGCAGACTTGAGTTCCCTATCAGCCATTAATCTTAATCTGGGCTCTTTGCATTCCATCTGTGGTTGTCACTTTAATGTTCTCCATTTCTGCTTGGGTTTTCTGTATCTGTGTGTCTTTGTGGGGTTTATTTGTCTTTCTCTCTTGATGTCTGTCTCTATTTCTGTCTCTCCCTATTGTTCATTTGCTCTTTTGGAGTCAGTAATTCAACCTCATTCTCAACATTTCCATGTCTGTAGGTGTATATGTATATCTGTGGGTGAGTATGCATACATGCGTGGCTTACTGTAATTACTCAAATCAAAGTGTAATTTAAAAACTAATAATCTTACATCCCACACATTTTAACCATTTAAGTATCTCTTCCACTAACCAACAGAAGTCAAAATATGTAAAGTACTGTAATATGTGAACTATTGGGCTATGGATATAAACATAGGCCTAGGCAGCCTAAGAGAAGACCATATGGTAACATGTTCATATACACCAGGATAAGAAGCTACCTATATAGTTAACGTGCTTGCTGACTAACAACTATTCCAGACGGCAAAAGGCCAGTGGACCACTGTCGGCCCACTGGGGGGCAAAGCTGGTGCTCCACTGGCCTTTTTCTCATTGCTTTTTCACTGGTGAGTTACAAATGGCCCACCGTTTCAACATTTTATACATGTTACCAGTGCATAAACATAAGTCTTTATACATGTTACCAGTGCATAAACAAAAGTATTTGTCCCCCAATAGGTGCTAGTGAGTCACCGTAGTGAAAACAGCAAGGAAAATAATGACAGTTACTGTAAAATATTTGTTAAAATTCTTCAAACTACAGAGCATCAATCTATTTTCAGAGTAAGTTGAATTTATGAATGTACCCTTGCAAGCTATTTTTTAGTTGATAGCAACAAGTAGCTCAGTAGCAAGCCCATGGATAGAATCAGCTAAATGAAGACCTACAGGGGTCTGTTTGCCTCGACTAAGTTGAATGAAACAGAAATATCCATCAGCGTTGTTGTAGACACTAACGAAAGCCTAGATATCTTTCAGTTATATAAATGTTTTCATGCTACATGTTGCCTTTACCCTCCGCTACCTTGGCCAAACCTTTTTGGTTACTTCTGTGTAGGGAGAGGAGGTAGAGGTCAGGGGGTCAGGGTTTGGAGGGTTCAGCCAGTTAGCATCCAAATTGACTGTCTACATCTTTACAAATGTTGGACCATGGGTGCTCAGTTCTGGCACCATTTCTACGAAAAGCCAAAATAATTTATTTATTCGCAGTTATAATCATATCTCTGGGAATTAAACAACATTAGCACCTATTTATATTAATATTAATGTGTTCTGTACAATATAAATAGGCCTAAGTCTTGATTTTGAATGCGTGCAATCTTTTCTTTTTTTTCTAATTAGGCTTACTGCATGTGTAAGACCTATGCAACCGCCCATTCGTCTTGTGGGCTATACATAGTAACACCTCCAGGGTAGGGGTGCACACATGTAGTAATATGTTACCCCCAGTCGGCCTGGGGTTCACACATGTAGTAATATGTTACCACCAGTCGGCTTTGGGTGAGCAGTATGGAGTCATTTAGCTTGCTAGCCGAGAGCCCTACACACACACCCTACCTTTCATGCTCTCCATTTCTGCTCTGATCATCTGTCTCTATGTCTTTGTGTCTTTACCTCTGTCTTTCAGCCTTGGTATGTCTTTATCTGTCCCTGTTTCAGTTTCTCCCTGCACTTCTTTCACTCTCTTTAATGATTAAATTGTCACAATTCAACTATGTAGCTGTGCCTTTCTCCATCTGTATGTGTGTGTGTGTGTCTGTGTGTGTGTGTGTGTGTATAAGTATGTATGTGTGCATTCAGAGTTGAAGTGAATCCATTTTATTAAACCAAGTGGCGTGTGTGTTGAAGCCATTTCATTAAACTACTGAGTGGCGTGTGTGTGAGAGAGAGTGTGTGTTACGTGTTGAAGCCATTTTATTAAACCACTGTGTGGTTCATGCTCTCGTGTCTGTGGTTGTCTGCTGGCAGTGGATGGGGATGATGTAGGCTTGTTTTAATTCGCCAACCTCTGGCTAATGATCTCCAGACTGGGGCAATTAGCTGCGTTAGCATCCTTCGCTATGCAGTCATCCCTCACACACACACACACACACACACACACACACACACACACACACACACACACACACACACACACACACACACACACACACACACACACACAAACACACACACTCGTCTCCTCAGCTCCCGTCTAGTGTGGTAAGTGCTACTCTGATAATAGCCCACAATGCAATGGATGTGGCCATGTCCAGACCAGCCTCATTAGTGATTTGAGTCGTTACGCATTCTAACATTTACACAAAGTTGACAAAGATGGCAGTCTTAATAACTTTTGACACATCTGTGACGTGCTCTCTCTCTTTACTTTTCTCTCCATTATTGTAGCTAATCTAACTTCTGTGAGGGTTTTTGATGGATTAGTGTGTTTTTTAGATGCTGTAGTCTGAAGAACAGAAACCAGAATTCTGTCTGGTTCTCTCCACTATAGAGAGCATCTGTATACATGCATTACAGGAACCATAACTGAAAAGATGAAATAAAATAAATGTTATATATATATATGTACAAATTTTGCCCAAAAGGTGATTCTGCTCTACAGTAAGGACCGACAAAACCGTGACAACCCAGGCAGCAACGGCCCCTCGTCCATAAATACAGGAAATGTTTATCTCAGCTCCAGGAAGTTATCATCGGTATCCCATGATCCCTCAGTTCAGGGCAATTAGACAGGGTCGTTCTGGGACACTGTTGTTGTTTCTGGTGTATTATGTAAGCCATTTTCAACATTCCCAATCATAAACACTCTCAATAACTCCAGGGAGTGTGTGAATATGTGCGTTATTTCTGCCGATTTGTTTCTGAACATTTTTGTTTAGATCACGCAAAATAGGTGTAGCCTGTTGGAGGGATCTGTATCATGAGGGAAATCAGTTCCTTTCTTTCAGTCTTTCTTTCGCTCTTGCTTTTTTCAGTATTACAATAAATAACAAACAGCTGATATGCTTGGAGATTAATTGGAATGACAGAGAAATAAAGGAAGTCAATCTCTTTATTTCATTGTTGCTGCTTTATTTGCTTTGTCAGTCCATCTATACTGACAGGGTCACAGTACGTCACAAACAGTTGATGTGTATAGAGGTGAATTAGAATGGCAGAGTGATAAAGAACGACAACTACGTCTAAGCACCGAGAAGGAAATCAAGAGGCAGAAGTTATGACCTTTCTTACATATCAGCCCTCTGTCCTCAAAACCACTCTTCCTTCAACCCTCCCCCCCCCCCACACACACACATACATACATAGACTCACACACACACACACACACACACAAGCTCTTACTTTCAGCCACACACATACAGACACACACACACACATTCTCTCTGTCCCTTGTCTCTCCCCTCTGTCTCTGCCTGCTGATTGACACACCCTGTGTCAGTGTGGGTGGATGATGATGATGATGTCATGTGTGTGTGACGGTAAGCCGATCCGTGCTGAGAGGGGCGAGCCACGGAAGCCCTGCTCCCAAAGGAGCCACCAGTCTCCCTCTGATCCTGGGTCAGCCCTGCCCTGCCTAAGCCCCACGGCTGTCACCACGAGTCTAATAACTCCACTGAGTCCCAGTCAGTTTTAGGTGACCAGGCGTGAAATATGCCCCACTGAAAGAGGCTCTGTCATGGTTATTATTCAAGTGGACTGGCCTTACCTCATTAAGTGGCTGACAAAGAGAAACTTTCATGCTCCTAATCTTTTATCTTACTCCACTTAGTTCCTTCGTTCTCTCTCATCCTCTTCCATGTTCCCCCCCTCAAACTCTGTCTCTTTTACCCTCTCCCATATCCAAACGTCTCAATCCAACTGACCAACTCTATGGATAGTATCAACATCACATGCAAGTTTAAAAAATGCTTTGTTGTAAAATAAAAAATGTTGACAACAAAAGTGTTTAATTACCATTGACTGGTCATATAAAGAGTTGTCTAAAGCAATTAGAAGCAAATTGATTTGATAATTTACTACAGTGAAGCTGAAAGCTCTTGGATGGTGGTGGTAAGTTAATCGTATTTATATCCACCGCTGTAGCAGAACAGAAATGTAGAGTAGTGAGACAGGTGAACAGAAATGTAGAGTTGTGAGACAGGTGAAGCAGTAGATGAGGGATGTTCTGACTGAATCCCTATTGGTTGACTCCCTGTCTGTTCACTCATGACCCCGGGCCTCTCTGTCACTTCCTGTTGTGTGACACGGCTGTGTGTGTGCAGCCTGAATGGTCATTAAACTTAAACCAGCCATGTAACATGAGCTACTACCAGAGCCATATCCTTATCCGATGTGTCAGTACACGAGTGTGTGTGTGTGTGTGTGTGTGTGTGTGTGTGTGTGTATGTGTGTGTGTCTCTGTTGAGTTTCCTGTGGAGTAGCACTCCACTGCTATGGTGACAGACATGTCCTCCATCCATTACCTCACAGGCTCAACAGATGTGTGTGTGTGTGTGTGTGTATGTAAGTGAGTGTGTGTGTGTGTGTGTGTGTGTGTGTGTGTGTGTGTGTGTGGTGTGTGTGTGTGCGTGTGTGTGCGTGTATGTAAGTGACTGTGTGTGTGAGAGAGAGAAAGAGAATATGACAAAAAGAGCCCAAAGATGAACCCATGTGAAAATGGTGGCTAGTCTGGTGTTTACAGTCTGGTGCTCCTTCATCAGTCACTTTGGAGGGGGGCAGTGGAGGGAGAGATGGTGATATCCCTATTTAACTGAGTCAGCGCATTACCGTTTTTTACTGGCAGTCTTGGCGTGCAGTCATTGGACTAATTGGCCTGCCGTTCCCCCTACCACTCCTGAACATCTAGTGAAGCTCTTTTCCCCACAGAATCCCCTGGCATTGACCCGTCACTCACATTAGCAGGAGGATCTGAGCTGCTCCAATTCCCCCAATTCCAATTCCCCCAAAGAAGACTCTCTGATGGGGTCCTCTGGGACAGTAGTCTAACGGGCTGAATCCTTCATAGCACCCTTTAATTACACCCTTGAGGGCTTTCACACTGAAGGACCTGCGTGCTTTTAAGGCCACAGTCTTTCTGTTTTTGAAGCAATACTGTTAAAACAGCAAAGCCGGGTATGATGTGAACAAAACCCTACATGACACAAGGGGAATCCAAATCGAAGTTTGGATAGTTCAATTTGATAGTTCAATGTCATCTAAATGAGATGAGGGTGAAGATGTAACTAACGTGCTCAAAGATTTTAGAGCAGTTTGAATCGGTACATATTATCCAGGGACCTTCTGCAGATTTGATATTGATAAAAGCCATTGCTACTCAGCCAGCATATATCTGTGGAACAGACCTCACCATCCTTAATATGGTACAGAGCAGACAAGTGTTCTCTGGTCTTGAACACTGCTCTCCAGAACATATTAGAGTACACAGGCACAATGTACACACAGATACAGACTAAGTCCAAATATAGTAGATATGATAGCACTTGTGTAAACAACAAGACGGTGTGGCTTGATGTCTGAAAGTAGTGTTATATTAACAATTTGGTGATGGAAACTAATAGTATCAGAGTGTTGTGTAGTGTCTGCCTGTTGCTGTAGGTGGAGTGTTAAGGGTTGTTTTTTTTTTTTTTTTTACTCTCACAGAGGCAGGCCTCATCAAAACTGATTAGCTGAGGAATGCAACCTTCCCCTGCCATCAGCTGTTAGATAACAACAAACCATGGCCTGGCAGCTTGGCATGAAAATCAAATAGCAACCCTAGAATGTTTTGTATCATTTGACCACAATGTAGGCAAAGTCAATTGAATATGAATACGTTTTGATGGAATAAATGTTGCATATAATTGTTGTGCCGGGGAAATCGTCATTCTCTGGCTTTTTCTTAGACTGCAACCTTCCACTGGAGGACTCCTAAGTCTGCGCATAGGGAGTTGATGGTCATGAGCGGACTTCCCGCCGGTTCTGTAACCATAACACCTAACGCCAAGCTGTCAGACCTCCGCTTCCTCAACGCAGAGGAAAAAGACTGCATGATTTGGATATTCCAGAAACTACTACTGACGTCACAAATATTTTGGCAGTGAGACAGATGGACACATCCTTTAAATAGATAGATACACTTTTATTAATCCCGTTAGGGAAATTCATGAATGCTTCCCTTTTGAAAAATCCTTTAGATAAAATGCCAAACAAACCACAACAATTTGGCACAATAATTCATGCAAAACGTCATGGGTCAGTAGGTCTAGGCCTTATGGGTAGTGAAGCAAACGAAATTGATTTACATAAAACCATGCTCAGGTTTGAATACCATAAATCTTCAACCGCTTTTATTTCCATAAGTGAGTGATGTGCGTTTCCCATTCATTCAACCACCTGTACCTAATTAGTTCCCTACCCTGACAACGTGGCGGAAAATCAACTGACTAAAGTATTGCATTTCCTACTGAACTGGCAAAACTGGATAGTACCTGATGCGTGAAAGAAAGACCCGGCCAAGTTTAATTCAATCGCCGTTGTAAATTCGTTACGTTGAAAAAGGTTAATAACATCCTTTATCAATCCAATCTCCGGAAACAGGACAGTAAACATAATGAGCAACGGAGTTTCCCCGTTCTAACTCTACTGGATTTCTTTGATGGCGGGTGATTAGTATGTAGTCCAGTCGTCTCGGAGTTTGAATGTTGTCTGACCACGACTTGGCCGCGACCCAGACCCACTGAATAGGCGCTTTTCAGAGTCGGTTAAAGACAGTTTGTTCGGGGCTACCGTTGCTGCAGTTGCACTTGAAGGTGCACCGCCACTGTGCCATAAAATGAAGAACACCTATTCGCCAGTGGCTGCCAGGTTATCGCCGAAGGGGGGCTTTGGAGCAGGGCTGGCGCGTCGTCGCAGTGCTTCCAAGAGGCACGGTAAGTGACAAGATTAACCTGTTTTATGTCCCCGGTTCATAGGTCAGAGATTTGTTTGTGTAGTCAAGGGTGACATCTTTGGTCTTGATGTTAGATTAAATGGCTCTTGACAAGCCCATTCAGTGTTTTGCTGTGCTTGTTTATTGTGACAGAAAAAATGGCTAAACCGCTCATCGGTTTAAAACTTTAACCCCAAACAGCTAAACTACCCCAAATGACTCCCTCTGTCTGTCCTCTGGGCTATGTCTTGACATGATGAAGACAGAATGAAACTTTTGGTGAGGAAGAGAAATGGTCAGATTGATTGGTGGGAGGAAAAAATTATGACAAACGATTTTGTGGATCTCTGATCTCTCTCTCTCCTGGTGATAAATCACTGTGGGTTCTTGTGTGTGTGCCCCTGAAGGTGTTTTGGGAACAAAGTGATCCAGTGGCCATCTTGCATAACTCATCAGACATAATAAGCACT
>NC_045166.1:20163403-20173403 GCF_900700415.2 Clupea harengus
CGGAACACCTCAGTGGCCTGTATCTCATACTTAAAGACTGAAGCGAGTGTGTGTGTGTGTGTGTGTGTATATGTGTGTGTGTGTGTGTGTGTGTGTGTGTGTGTGTGTGTGTGTGTGTGTGTGTGTGTGTGTGTGTGTGTGTGTGTGTGTGTGTGTGTGTGTGTGTGTGTGTGTGTCTGTATCTGTGTGCATGTGTCCTGTATCCCATACTTAAAGACTGAAGCAAGTAAACCCTGATGTATGGAAATGCAAATCCCGGCTGTCCTTGGTCGACGGTCGAAGGAAAATATGTGTGTGACAGGGAGTTTATAAATGTGTGTGTGGCTGGGGGGTAGTGAGAGAGAGAGAGTCTGTGTGTGTATGAGAGAGAGTCTGTGTGTGTGAGAGAGAGAGAGAGAGAGAGAGGGAGAGTGTGTGTGCGTGCGCGCTTGTGTGTGTGGGCAGAGGAACTGAGACTGTGTTCATATGGATGTGGGTGGCAGACATGCTGTGTGTGTGTGTGTGTGTGTGTGTGTGTGTGTGTGTGTGTGTGTGTGCGCATGTATGTGTGTGTTTGTGTAAGAGAGCGCTAGTCTGTGCAGGTGTGTGTGTGTGCACTGGCAGAGGAACGGTGCTCATCTGGATGTGGGTCGCCAGGCTGCTCCAAGTTTAACAACTCACTTCATTTACCTGACCCCTTCCCCGTTCCTCAACTAACTGTGTGTTTGTGTGTGTGTGAGCGAGTGAGGTGTGTGAGTATTTTATAGTGTATGTGTGTGTTTGACTCTATGTATGCGTGTGCAGGCAGATGTTCAGTCAGTTAGTGTGTCCATCTTTATATGTGTGTGGGGTGGTGCATGCCAAATTGTTTGTGTGTGTGTGGATGTGTGTATGTGTGTCACATGCTGACACAGCTGACTTCCTTTTCCTTTATAGGAACCTTGAGGGTCCTTCAGCTGTTCAGGAAGACGGCGAATGACCTCTCTGCTCACACACATATGAACACATACTCTCTCTTTCACACACAAACACAGACACACACACAAGGAGACAAAAGAGACAACTTGGATTACTCTTTATCTTTTTTCCAACATCTCTTGCAGTACACACTGGTACAAACACGTGTACACGCACTCACACACACACACACACACACACACACACACACACAGGTACACACAGGTACACACACGTATACACACACACACACACATACACACACACACACTAAGTAAGTGAGATTACTGAGGAGGCTCCCAGTATTGTGTTTGGTGTAGGTCACACCTTTCCCCTGGGTATGTCTGTATGCAAATCAGTGCCACTCTCACTCACTCTCACTCTCTCACTGTCACTCTCACTCTCTCTCTCTCACTCTCTCTTTCCCTCTCCCTCTCTCACTCTCTCTCTCTTTCTCTCTCTCTCTCTCACTCTCTCTTTCTTTCTCTCTCTCTCACTCTCTCTTTCTCTCTCTCTCACGCTCTCTTTCCCTCTCTCTCTCTCTTTCTCTCTGTGTGTGAATGATTTTGTGAAAGAGAGAGAAGGAGGAGGAAAATATTGAGAGAAAGAAAGAAATGGAGCAGATGTGATATTTGGATATTTAGCCGTGAGAGCCATGCAAATCCCTCCCATGCAAAAGAGAGCTGCACACGGATGGACATGGTCTCAGGATGCACAGCCATGGAGATGCTACAGCTCACACACACACAGACACTGGCCTCCGAAAGTGTGTGTGTGTGTGTGCATCTGTATCCTGGCACCAGGCCTGGCCTTGTTACTCAGGATATGACTTAAATGCATGTCGAGACAGTGGGAACGTGGACAGAATCGAATGTGATGAATAAAATGGAGATATGCAAATATTCAGACAAATGTCAGTGTCATTGTCGTGTGTGTGTGTGTGTGTGTGTGTGTGTGCGTGCATATCTATATCCTGGAGTTTGGCCTTCTTCCTCAGGATATGACTTTAAATGTAGGTAGACACAGTAGGCCTACCAAAAACTGTGAGTTTGTATACTGTGTTTGGAGGCCATGTGTGTGTGTGTGTGTGTGTGTGTGTGTGTGTGTGTTTGTTTCAGGGTGTAAAGTGCTTGTCTGAGGATGTAGACTGTGTGTGTATATGTGATTGTGTCTGCATGGATATGCGTGTGTATATGTCTGTCTGCATGGATATCTGTTTGTGTGTGTGTGTGTGTGTGTGTGTGTGTGTGTGTGTGTGTGTGTGTGTGTGTGTGAGAGGGAGAGAGAGGGGTAGATTGATGAGACAGACTGTAGCCTTGATTGGGGCACATCTGCTGCTCTCTCTCAAGCTTCCTGTTGCCCTTTTAAAACGGACACGCTTGTTCCTCAGCCTGCTGTGTGTGTGTGTGTGTGTGTGTGTGTGTGTGTGTACGCGCACACGTGTCTTATAGTCTTATCTTCGTCTATGTTTTGTAGTTCGCTGTGTGTGTGAGTGTGTAATGGCAGTAATATTTTCAAGTGACACCTAGTTCACTTAATGCATAATTGTTCAAATGTAAGACTGTTTTGGTGTGATGAGGTTTATACAGTATATCTAGAAGGTTGTGTGTGTCTTTGTATGTCTCCGTGCCTGTGTGCGTGGGTGTGTGTATGTGTGTTTTCCTGAGATATGCAGGTGCGGGGTCTTATGATTTGTGTGTCAGCCCGGAAACTGGTTCTGCGGGCAGCAGGCCAGGACCTGTTTCTATTGCGCTGATATTTTGGGCTTGGGATTTGTGTATGTGTGTATACAGCACTTTCTTTTGTGGGAATGTGTGCGTGTGCGGCTTCTGTGTGTTAAGTGATTTAAGTATGCGTTTATACCCATGTCAGCTAGTTAGACTGCAGACTGCACATGTACTTTGTGTACTTAAGTGTGTGTTTGTGCAAGGGATGTTTGGGCGTGTGTGTGTGTGTGTGTGAGTGTAAGGGATGTTTGTGCGTGTGTAAGGGATGTTTGTGCGTGTGTCCCTGAAATTACTGTAAACCACAGACCTTCGTTTTAAGAGGATAATGATTTTTAGCGGAATGTGTGTTTGTGTGTGTATGTGGGGAATGTCCCCTCAGGAAAAGGCTGTGTCTGATGAGGGAGTTTATGTTGTCATCCAGGATGTACCGGAGGGAAAAAAAGGCTCACAAATATAAAGTAGGGTTACAAAAATAACACATACATGTATATCTCTCTCTCACACACACACAAACACACACTATTTACCTGTGGTCCTTACAGAGGCAAGACTGCATGGATGCACACAATGATGGGAATGTGTATAAGTGTGTGTGTGTTGTCTGTGTGTATGTGATTGTGCCTGTATGTGTCACATTTGGGCTTCAACTCCTGTGCTGTGTGTATGTGTGTGTGTGTGTGTGTGTGTGTGTTTCTTCTAGCCAATGGCATTTCGTTTTCATTCCTCTGCTGTCACTTTCAAATTTGAGCTTTTAAAAAATACCATGGTTAAGTTAATGATATGCTGTAAGTTACCTACGTGTGTGTGTGTGTGTGTACACGTGCATACATACATGCATGCATGTCGCTGGATACACTAAGCGGTGAAAGCACAACTACTTAAATATGTTATTTGCAACAATAATTATGACTCGCCCAACACTGCAATTTCAGTTCCCGAGGCTGTGTTTATCCAACATCCGTCTGCCCCAACCATGTCCATGTATCAAAAGCTGATGGTTTGAGGGTATAACTGTCCCCCTTGTTGACTGTAGTAGGTTAACGTTGCATGTGAAATGGGGTTGGGAGGTTGGGATGTGGAGTGGAAATGGGTCCTGTAACTGTCCTTCCCATTGAATTTGTGTAACCTAGATAGGAAGACAGACCTCAGGGGAATGTGTGTGTGTGTGTGTGTGTGTGTGTATGTGTGTGTTTGTAGGGGTGTATCTGGTTGTGTGTATCCCTGTGTGTGTGTCTATGTGTGCATGCGACTGCGTGTCTGTGTGAGTGGGTGTGTGTGTGTGTGGGGGTGTGTGTGTGTGTGTGTGTGTGTGTGTCTCTGTGTGTATGCGACTGCGTGTCTGTGTGAGTGTGTGCCTGTGTGTGTGTGTTGAAACTGGGTGACCAGTTATCTCTGTAAAGGAGTCCTCTCCCTCTCTCGGAGTCTCTCCTCTCCAGCTGATCATTTATTCATTAAAATGCAGATTAAAAATAATCACAGAAATCAGGCCATAAGCTATCCCAGATCACTTGCCCTTGTGTTAACCATGTATTCATTCTGTCTGTCTGTCTGTGTGTGTGTTATGGCCTAGGTCTATCTGTGTGTTTATGTTTAATTGTCAGTGTGTGTATGCCTTGTGTGTTTTTCACCATTTGTGTGAAAGAGAAAGTGAGAGACAGAGTGTTTATGTGTGTTTTACTGAGTGTGAAAGAGAGAGAGAAAAATCAAGAAAGAGTCTGGTGGCAGACCTTGACTAACTGATATGGCTGTTCCTTAGGTGAGTTCAAATGTCAGGTTGTGGTCAGCGGCAGTCTCCAGCCTTCCGAGGGCTAGACTGAACTCACTGGTGCCAGGATTTGTGTGTGTGTGTGTGTGTGTGTGTGTGTGTGTGTGTGTGTGTGCTGCTTTTGTCACACAGAACCATAAATATCCTTTCTGACCACTCCATGGTTTCCTGTGTGTGTGTCTGTAAATGCTGTGGTTTTGTGGTGTCTGGTGTGTTGTGTCTGTGTACTGTATGGTGGTGGTTGTTGGTAAACATGTCTGGTGTGCTGTGTCTGTGTGATTTTTGTTGGTAAACATGTCTACCGTGATGTGTCTGTGTGTGGTTTTTGTTGGAAAACAGTGTCTGATGTGTTGTGTTTGTGCTCTGTATGATATTTATGTGTGTGTGTGTGTTTGGTGATGTTTATGTGCTTTTGTGCCAACTGTCAGCACTTTCAGCTTTCTTTTGGTGGCTTCAGTTCTAACAACATGTTGGAGCAAAATTACATGTTGGGAAAAATCCAAGTGTGTGTTTTCTGTGTATGCACACATATGTGTGTGAATGTTTGTCTTGAGGGCCACACTGCTACTAAGGCTACGTTTACACGGAGCCTGGATTGCCTGAATCTGGAAACATTTTTGGATCCGGTACCAATTGTATCGCGTTTACATGGAGCCGTGTCAAGAAAATGCAAATTTGATTTGTGTTTACACGGAAACACTGGAGCGAGTGGAGTGGTTGAATCTGCTGTAAAGACGTCATGGAGCATGCGCATAAATTGACAGAAGACAGAAGTCGAGATCCAACTAGCAATCTTCTGATTGCTGAACGACTTCTCTACCACTTGAAATCGTTACCACAGCACTCAAACAGGACTAGTTAGAATCGCGCACCATAACCCTCGTTTGTGTTAAGTTACCGCTTTGAAACATCCGTCTATAACAAAAATCTTTTCACGTCAGATTTGCTCATATAGGCTATTGCTGACACTTTTAAAAAACGGTTTTGAACAATGGTCTGATGCAAATAGATTAAACAGTGATAGATTAAAGTGTGACTTGTTAATGTCATCCCTTTCCTAACCAGCTTCTTAACAACATCGATTTAGTTTATGCTGTTGCTGTTATGAAGTGACGCAGTGGGGTTAATAAGGGTTCAGGCTGAGGTTACGAGGTGGGGCGTGGGGCTTTCACTTGGGGCAATGACATCATTGGGTTAGAAAGTGTGCGGATCGGGCGTTTACACGAACACGGATCAGCTGGCGGGTTCGAATCTACCCACTCTGGAGACCGGATTCAAAAGGTTGCGGATTCAATGACCCAATCCACCGGGTTCGTGTAAGCGAGAGGCCGATCCGCAAACATTTCTTTCCGGATTCAGGCAATCCAGGTTCTGTGTAAACGGCACCTTACAGTCCAGGGATGATTTAACATACCTTAGCACCATTTATACATGTTTACGAGTCTTTGTTATACGACTCTTCAGAATGCTGCAGAATGCTTCATTGATTCGAATGGGCCACCCTGAACTTCCGAGGTCCGATAGTTCTTTATAATCACAGATGCAAAAATGTAATGACCGCTGCCATAGGCAACAGGTTTTGTGCTTCTAATTCACATATAATTCCGCAAGTAGTCCGTTCACTTTTCATAATGGAAATTCATTGTAACTTCTTAGAAGTCAGCAAGTAATACGTTGCTATGCAACACCCGGAAGTTCTATTTGCGTGAAGATAATTTTGTCTGCGATTCCAAATGGGTCATGTTCGTCCCATCAGGATTTATTTTTTCGATTATAACTGGCGGACAGTACATTATCCCTTACTTAGCATAGCTGTGTACGATGCTTACATTTCTTAATGTTGGGAATAGGGATGGGCATAATTCATCGACGATCGATTAATTGATCATTAAGAATTTCGTTGATATTTTTTTTTCATCGATAAAACTAATGCATGTTCTGTTGCGTAGTGTGCGTGTAATTTATTTATTTTAGGGCCGTCAAAGTTAACGCGTTAATCTATGAGAATATTGTAGCCAAGATTAATGCGATAAAAAATGTTAACGCAGTTAACGCAATTTAGTTTACTTCCGGTGTGCGTTGATCCCTGACCCGAAACCGCCGGGTGCCTGCAGTCAGTTAGATAGGAGAGACAGAGACGGTAGTTGAAGATGGAGAGAGCTGAGGGATTGTTGGGCGGAAAGTTTTTGTTTAAGAGGCAAAATGACGGAACAATCGACAAAACTAAAGCTGTATGTAGAATTTGTCAAGCTGAATGTAGCTATCACAGAAGCAGCTCGCTCACCTTAATGCAAAGCACCCGACAGAAAGCAGTCCCAGGTTAGATGGTCGCCAACCCACACTCGACGACTTCGCTAGGAAAATAACTAGACCAGTCCGTGAAAAGGTTACCAACGCTGTAGCAGGGTTTTTCCTGCATAGAGAAAATGTGGGCGCGCGCCTAAGCCGTTTTCCCGAGCGCCTAAGGCAAAAAAAAAGTCCGTGGTGAAAAAAAAAAAAAAAAATTCATGGCGCAATTCAACTTAATGGTGTTTTGAGCCCTCACCGTCGACTTCTAGGCAGCAGCTGCCTGGAAGGCGCATCCCGCCTCCTACCCCCTGAGCCAATCATTGAACAGAGGCTTCTCCAATCTTGCCAGTTTAGAGAAGACGTTGGTTTGAATTTGAGATTTGAGCAAGCAACTTAATGTAGCTAGCTTTTAGCTGTTTTAAACCAAGGCACTTTACTTCAAAAATGTTGTTTTCAACCTGCTTACAAATCTGGTTAAAACAACTAGCGAAGGTGTTTTAGAATAATATTAATGCCATATACAATAACTGACTTTATGTTAACACCACTAATTCATGTTAGCTGTCTAATTATTTAGCGCAATGCTAGCATGAATCTACCGTAATTAGATTTTTAACCAAGTGTAGACAACAGCTAGCTAGCTGCTTGCTCAAATTCAAACCAACGTCTTCTCTAAAGTGGCAAGCTAGGCGCGCCTTCCAGGCAGCTGCCGCCTTGAAGTTGACGGTGAGGGCTCAAAACACCATTATAAGCCACAATTCATCACGGGTACAATGCATGTCAGCGAATATGTGCTCAATAGTATGTTTCAGGTATAGGCTACAGCTAGGGTGACCATATCCATAACACCAAAAAGGAGGACACTATGCGGTATTTCGTGAGGCTGTGAATAATTACATAGGACTCTGGCGTGCTCCCCTCTACAATACAACTTTGTGTGATTGATACATGATGTATGTGTAACAGAATAGGAAAAAATATTCTTGAAGAGTCAAAAAGTGTTTGTTCACAGTATTTGTATTTATTCAATACATTGTGGTGTTCAAAAACTGACCACTGAGATGAATCTGAATGTACAAATTAAATCACAGGTCACATAAATAATAAACTTTCATCTGAATACATGCATATGCAGACATGCATTTGACATCTAGATGAATCTGAATGAATGCATATGCAGACATGTATTTGACATCTAGATGAATCTGAACGAATGCATATGCAGACATGTATTTCACATCTAGACCAGACATCTCCAGTTTAGCCAGCAGCTGGTTTGTTATAGCCTCTGAAGTGTCGCTGTCACTGTAAAAATCCAACAGGGCATGTTGTACACCTTCCTCAAAGTACAAATATCTCAGTACAATTAGGAAACACTTGGTCGTACCTTTGTTTGATGTGTCGGTTGCTACTGAAAAGGGCAAATTGTTTGCTTTGATGTAATCTGTATGTACTTGTAGGCTACAGAGTAGGGCGCTAGGACATTCGCACACAAAGCCTGGGCTTTAGTTCGGCCACACATCATCCCCTTAGCTATGGGCGAATCACAAAATATCTCTCGGTCCACCTTCACGCCACAGTCTACACCCCGGTACTTTACTTTACAGCATGGTAAACCTTACACAGCTCAGCAGCGGAGATTTTGTTATCCAACAGCAACGTACCTTCTCGAAAAAAATAAAATTAGCGAAGAGATACCTGCGGCACGTCTGTTACTTTTATGCTTCTCTGTTCCCGCATGTCTTTCAATGGCAGCTTTACCCTGACTGTTTGTGTCAAAATCACAGCGACAGAGAGTGCAGAAGCCATGAAAGGAGTCTCGACTGCTTTTGTTCATTCTGGGTTGAACGACGTCTGACGTTTTGGCATGTTTTCTTCTATGTGTTAACTTTCTGTCAATGTAGCCAGCAGCGTAGATATGACGTAGCCAGCACATGAAGCCTTGTTTACGTTTTTAACCAATGGTATAGGGTTAGAACCTAACCTAAGCCTATCAGATATTTATTTCACACAGCTTTTAGCCATTCATTTGTTAGACTGAGTTCCAGCAAAATATTCTACAGCACGGCTCTTTAGGCCCAGTGCAACTCCAAAAAAGGAGGACAAATATGCGTCCGGCTTGATGTTGCGCCGGACGCCGGACAGGGCGTTGAAAATCCGGACTGTCCGGCCTAAATCCAGACGTCTGGTCACCCTAGCTACAGCCGAACTCTCGTTCTGTTTTGATCAATAGTAATCGAGTTGATAAGCGTGTCTTCTTGTCTGATCAATATGCAACTGTGAGGTGCGCGAATGGACAGAGCGGCCAGCTGCCAATTACTCAACTTGCGTATGCATCCTGACTTCATCAGTCGGCGGTGATTTTGAGCATAACATTCCATTTTCAGTATTCATGGCTTTCAATGTATTAAAATATCTGCTATGTTGAGGACCTACACAATTTGAACGAGTACCAGTAGACCGCGGGAGAGGCAGACAACCGCATTGGTTTATCAATGATAGCTCAGCTCGTTCTGAGGAGAGATTTATTCTGAGCGGATAGATTTGTGTTGCATCTCGAATATAATAATATTAATATTGTCATTGATAAACCGGGGGGTCAGCCCGACGTGCCCGAATACACCTGTACATATGCAAATGAAATTTCCACTCAAAATGCTGACAAAAGTTTGATTAACGATTTCCAACGCAGCCTCCATTGGTGCGCCAATAGAAGTTAAACACACTATTAAACATATTTGTGGACAGTTTAATAATAAAAACAAAAATAATTGTATGTAGGTTTGTATAATACAAATTAATAGTAATAATAGATAAACTTGAATTTCATAATTTGTGTGTTCCATTTCTGACCACTGGTTAGTTCTAGATTCTATTGATATACATTTCAGTAGTTTGCATATATATACAGTGGGGAAAATAAGTATTTGAACCCCTGCCGATTTCGCAAGTTTGGCCACTTGCAAAGAAATGTGTGATCTATAATTGTAATGGTAGGTGTATTTTAACAGTGAGAAATAGAATATCAACAAACAAATCCAGAAAACTGCATTTTATAACATTTATGACTTTACTTTGTATTTGATGCAGAAAATAAGTTTTTTTGTTGATATTCTGTTTCTCACTGTTAAAATACACCTACTATTACAATTATAGATCACACATTTCTTTGCAAGTGGTCAAACTTGCGAAATCGGCAGGGGTTCAAATACTTATTTTCCCCACTGTATATAAAGAGGTAAACCTTAATAATCTTTGAACCTAACATGATAGCACCATGGGG
>NC_045166.1:20185903-20210903 GCF_900700415.2 Clupea harengus
TCCCTTGGTGACCTGTGCACCTCTGCAGGAATCTGGGGCTCTCAACCTGCTCTCTGTCACTGTAATACCCCCTGAGAGATGAAGATATAGAGGCCCATTCGTCATTAGTATGGGTCACTGGGTTAGGCTGGTTTTCAGAGGCAAACTCATCTGTGTATCTGTCTGTCTGCCTGCCTATCTATGAGTTTTCCTCTGAAAACCAGCCTAACCCAGTGACCCATACTAACGACGAATGGGTCTCTTTATCTTCGACCTCTCAGTTGGCCCGCCCACAGACTGACATGATTGGTCAGCTGTACAGTGCATTTAGAATGTTTTCAGACCCTTTCAAGTTTTCCACATTTTGTTTCAGACTCATCTAAAAGTGGATTCAATTCAAATGAATTTTTCTTCTCATCAGTCTACACACAATACTCCACAATGACGAAGCATATTGTGTTAATTTATTAAATATAAAAGACTGAAATATCCCATTTACATAGGTTTTCAGACCCTTGGTTATTACACTTGCTCATTGATTGGAGTCTTCCTGTGCCTAATTGAATTCATTGGACATAATTAGGAAAGGCACACATCTGTCTATATAAGGTGTCACAGTTGATGGGGTATGTCAGAGTGAAAAACAAGCCATGAGGTTGAGAGAATTGTCTGTAGACCTGTGAGACAGGATTGTGTCAAGACACTGATCTGGGGAAGGATACAAGAACATTTCTGCTGCATTGAAAGTGCCCAAATGGAAGAGATTTAGAACAGTCTTCCTAGATCTGGCCGCTCAGCCAAACTGAGCAATCGGGGACAAAGAGCATTGGTCAGACAGGTAACCAAGAGCCCAATCATCACTACAAATGAGTTACAGAGTTCCTTTGTGGAGATGAGAGAACCTCCCAGAAGGACAATCGTTAGTGCAGCACTCCACCAGCAGGCCTTTATGGTAGATTAGTCAGACGGAAGCCATTCCTTACTAAAAGGCACATGATGGCTCACTGGGAGTTTGCCAGAAACTCTCATCACTCTCAGACCATGAGAAGCAAAACCTCTGATCTGATGAAACAAAGTTTTTGGCCACAATCCTAACGCTGTGTGTAGAGGAAACCAGGCACTAAGCATCACCTCATTAATACCTTCCCTACAGTCAAACACGGTGGTGGCAGCATCATGCTGTGAGGATGTTTTTCTGGGACCAGGACTAGGAGACTAGTCAGGATAGAGGGACCCAATAGAGCATGAAAATGAGAGAGACCTGAAAATGGCTGATGCCGATGCTCCCCAGCCAACCTGGTTGAGCTTAAACAATTCTGCCAAGAAGAAAAGAAAGGTGTGCCAAGCTTGTCATTCCCAAGAAGACTTGAGGCTGTCATTGCTGCCAAAGGTGCTTTAACCAAATACTTATTGAAGGGTCTTGGTTAAATGTGATTTCTCAGTGTTTTATATTTAATACTTTTTCAAAACACTCCAAAAACCTGTTTTTGCTTTGTCACTGTGGAGTATGGTGTGTAGACTGATGAGAAACAAATTCATTTAATTAATTTTAAGATAAGTCTGAAACGTAACAAAATGTTGACATTTCGACATTGTAACAAAAGGTCTGAAAACATTCCAAATGCATTGTATACTACTTACAGAGCTGGAGTCCATTTTGAGATCTGTCTCCACCTTAAATGGCCCGTCCACAGTATGTCACACAGTATGCTTGTCGTCATGTACAATAGATTCCTCACAAAGCTGGAAATTATGGTCCAAACGATGGTCATTAGCTGTTCATGATGTTAGTCATGCGCACTGTAGGACAACATCCATGAGAAAGTTTTTATCTCTGCATCAGAAAATAAACATCATCATCTCAGATCAGCTGTTATGGTGAATAATGCCCTGTGTCCCCTTCCTCACCAGCGTGTGAGTCTTCTACTCTGGGTAGCATCAGGATGCTCAACTAGGAGACATTTTGATGTCCAAGTATGTATCATTTAATGAGCTCACTTTCTCTAACACTGTATTTGTGTGCGTGTGTATTGAGGCATGTTTAGGTGTGTATCTGTATGATCTGTATATGTGTTTGTAATGACACAGTTTTGACAGGACTGAATAAGAGGCCCAGTAATCCATACTCCTCGTGCTCCTCTCTCTCTCTCTCTCTCTCTCTCTCTGTGTGTGTGTGTGTGTGTGTGTGTGTGTGTGTGTGTGTGTGTGTGTGTGTGTGTGTGTGTGTGTGTGTGTGTGTGTGTGTGTGTGTGTGAGTGTGAGAGAGAGAGAGAGGTTTTAAGCAGCCCCTTTTTTTTGGTCATTCCATTCATAATAATACCCAATTCCCCCTGAATGCCGATGCACAATAGGCACAATCTCCCATTATGATTGGATCCTATCGTCAAAGGCCACAGTGGCATCACCAGTAGAATGTGTCACAATTTCTAATGCCCTACTTCTGGTCAAATGGTGTGTGTGTGTGTGTGTGTTTGTGACTTTTTGTGGTTGAGTGTGTTTGTGTGAGTTTGTGACTGTGTGTTTGTGTGTGTGTGCTCTCCTGCGGGCTTTAGCAAGTGAGGGTGTGGGTGTGTGTAGCAATGCATGTGTGTAACAGCTGGTTGTTGGTCTTTAAGTGCGTCTCTCTGGCTGGACAATGGAAATGTCTCAGCTGGCGAACTCCTGCCTAGACCCTGCTGCCATTGTGCCCCTGACCCTAGCAGATGTGTGTGTGTGTCTGTGTGTGTGTGTGTGTGTGTTAGCAGCAGCATTTGCTAATGTGTGGATAAACTTTTGTGAATGAACGTAAGCACATGTGTTTTTCTGTGTGTCTGTGTGTGTGTGTGTGTGTGTGTGTGTGTGTGTGTGGTGAGTTTGTGAGGTGATTCCCTAGGTGTGTGGAGTAAAGTCCCTTTTGTGATGAACATCTATGAGGTATTGGAAATTCCTATGGAGTGTGTGTGGCCTGGCCATTGTGCTGTGGGACCTTAGCAGATGTGGCCTGAACAATGAGCTGTGTAAATAAAAGGAAATGGGGTATAAATAGCCCTGTGTGTGTTTGTGTGCCTGTGAGGGTTTAGCAATTTCACTGTGATGGCATTTAGTATCATCAGATCAAACGTAACTGTCTGACCATATGCCTCCCTCCCTCTCTCTCTCTCTCTCTCTCTCTCTCTCTCTCTCTCTCTCTCTCTCTCTCTCTCAGTTCCTCTTGTCTCTTCCTCTCTTTTTTCCTCCCTTCTCCGCCCTGATTACTGACATGGTGGAGTAAAAAGGAAAAAGAGAAGAAACAGAGAGAAGAGATGGAGAGATCCCTTACTACTTCTTTAATGTCTTTAAGAGCTGTGTATACCTTCATCACAGGGTTTCAGGCGTTTTTAAACTTCTGAGTCTTGGTCCCAAAAAACCCATGGAGAGAACATTGCTAAAAATACACACACACACACACACACACACACACACACACACACACACACACACACTCCTTTCCAGGACAGTGGCTCCCTGGCTGGGCTCAGTAGAAGTAGGCCACTGCTGAGGTCCGATAAAGACGTGAAGGTTCTTTGCTGAGATGCCATCACTTGAGAAAAACATAAACACTCACTCTCTCTCTCTCATTAAAGTTCTGCTCACTCAGAGCAGAGCCAAGGTGGACCTGACCATGCCAAGACAAAGAGTGGCAATCGCCACCATCTCTTAATGAAAACATCTTTGGCCCACAACTGAGCAATCACACTGCTGCTACTGCTAACTACTGCTGCTGTCAGCCAGAGAGAGACAGGAAGAAAAACAAGAACACAGAGATGGGGTCTACTTGCCATGGTTTTTTATTTGTATAGGCAGTGTGCATGTATTACAAGGACACATGGTCTGGTCAGGTTACACACGCACACGCACGCACACACACACACACACTCACATACATGTGCGCGCGCATCGACTTTGCTATGCTCCCATATAGTAGCATACACACAGACATACACACACTTACTAGAAACCACTAAGCCTTTGGTTTTAGGATAATAAGAATAACAAGTGATGTCTGTAAAGCATATGTCTAGACATACACTCCAAGGGTATCAAGTGTGTGGAAAGGGTGTTCTCTTATAATTGACCCACTTTACAATACTTTTCTTATACAGAGTTTAATGAAGGGACAAAAAGTGTGCTCTCTAGTGTGTAGGTGGTGAATGTTTCCCATAAGTGTCTTTCTTTGGGTTGTTCTAGAAAAGAGAGTGAGAGAGAAATGTATAGCGAAGAGACATACTCCCTGCCTTTGACCCTGGTCTCCAAGGTAATGATACTCTGATGGCATCACCAATCTGCAAGCCAGTCAGAAAATATCTTTTAACAACAGTGATGGTCTTTGTCTGTCTGTCTGTCTGTAGTCTTGACATGAAAGGGTTGGTGTCTTGCTTTGCTGAGCTCCATCGCCAGAGTTCTGTTGGCTTATTGTTTGTGTGCTGAGCTGTACGATGTAAACAGGTCCTCTGTGTAAACACCTACTTAGTGAAGGTGGACGGTTCCCACTGCTTAATAAGGCCTAAATTGTAGCCGTTACCAGCTAAACACACACGCTTGTGTACTCACGCACGCACCAACGCTAGTTAACAGACAGGCTCTCTCTCTCTCTCTCACACACACACGCACGCACACACACACACGCACACGCACGCACAGGAACACAGTGTGTGCACAAGTTTCACTGTAGTAAAATAATCCTGTTCCCACAGCACCACTCCTAACACCACCCCTATTATTGCCCTTACTGGGCCATTAGCCCTGTAAAGCTGAACTAAGCATTTCTTTGTGTGTCTGTGTGTGTGTGTGTGTGTGTCTCTGTGTGTTTGTTTGTCCGATGTCACGTTACCTCCTGATTACAAAGTCTTTGACTTTCACTGTAAGTTTGCCTGGCCTTATCTTATTTCCCCTCACACTGCGTTAGGTTTCTGTGTCTTGATTTGTCTGGACTGGATGTGTCTGCGTGTGTTTGGCCATTTCTCAGTTCTCAGATGATCTTCCTGTTCCCATCTCACTTACATATTACACACACACACACACACACACACACACACACACACACACACACACACATTCTCAAACACACACACATACAGATACTCAAACATACATGTTGAAAAACACACACACACACGCATATATATATCTCCAAGCACAGATAAACACACTCAGAATCTGCCGTTGACCTGTGTTCCAAAGTCTTTACCTCCTCTCTCTCTCTAGTCTGCTGTTCTATCACTCCCTCTCTCCGCCCCCCTCTCTCTCCCTTCCTCCCTCCCTTCTTCCTTCCCTTCCTCACTCCCTCCCTGCTTCCTCGCTCTCTTTTTCTCTCTCGCAACTTCTACCTCTCTTTCTCGTCCTAGTTCCTGCATTCTGTGACAGCACCCGAGGGAGCAAGTGTGTGTGTGTGTGTGGGTGCTGGGTTAGACATAAAAGAGCTAGTGTGTGTGTGTGTGTGTGTGTGTGTGTGTGTGTGTGGCATATGTGCGTTGTCATTGAGGCTGCCCCATGCCCCAATTTAACGACACACTTACACTAAAACTCCATAAAGCACCAGATAGCCAAGAGAAAGATGCAAGTGAGAGGGGGGCGAGAAATGGAGAAAGAGACATGCAGGAGGAGTTGTTGAGAAGCAGAAGGACGAGCTTGAGAAAAAAGAGGAGAGATGGAGAGAAAAAAGGGGGAGAGCGGGAGGGAGAGTGAGATAGAAGAGACATCCGAGAGTGGGGGTTGTTTAGAGGCCTCAGGCCAGGGGTGACATTTCCAGGCCGTTGGGTTAGGGTTTTAGGCACGGGGGAGGAAAGGTTAAGGGTGGGGTTTGTCGCCAGAGGAGGTGTGTGTGTATGCATGCGTGCGGGTGTGTGTGTGTGGTGGAGTGTGGTCACATTGTCTCCACACTACTCACATCTCATCAGTGTCATTTTGGGCGGAACCCCTACCTACCAACCGACCCATTACCTTCTGGATGAGTCATCACACAAACTCATTCACTGATAAAACCAACCATTTAGCTGCGGCCCTGCAGCTAAAGATCAGCAGTAAGTCTGAAAGAGAGTTGGACAGTTGTACAAACTGACTGTCAAGGCCAGCCGTTTAGCTGCTAAATGCTACTGAAGGCCATCTTCTTGCCATTTAGCCGCTAAATGCTATTGAATGCCATCTTCCAACCATTTAGCTGCTAAATGCTACCACCTTCTCTGTATTTAGCAGTTAAAGGGTCTGACTATTTCTCATTTGGTTTAGAAAGAAATGAGGACATCGCTGCTTCAATCTAATAGTACGCCTTTTAGGTCAGTCTATTTAGGGGTAGAGGGACTGCTAAATCTCCTCCTGTGAGGCTTTTGATAGAGTTTATAGTCCATACTGAGGGAAGGATCCTGTTCATATTAAACCATCAACAACTAAGAAACGTTCTGGATGTACGGGTATGTTGGAGGATGGATGGATGAATGGATAGATGGATGGACAGATGACAGATGTGTGTACATATAAACAGTTGGATTGTTGAGGGCAGTGTTGGGGTCCCTGAGATGCTGATGGGCTGAAACTCTGCTGCTCATGCCTGGCTGCTCCGACCACTGAGGGGTGACCTGGGCTGTCTTTGCACACGGTGTGTTCCAGTTGTAATCGCAAGGCCGAATTTCCCAGTTCCAAGTCGGACATTTCAAAAGGAGTGCCCCCTGAAGTCGGAATTCCAACTCAGAAAGTCGGAAGAACTTCATCAACCCCAACTTCAGAATCCAAGATGGCTGCCCCACTCATCAACTTTATTAGCACTTCTGTCTTATTTTTGTCTCATTAAATTAGTGTTACACAACTTCTATCTGTGGACATGTTGCTATGGTGTTTGAAATGCGCAAAATACAGCATAATGGTATTGCTAACCTCAGGTAACAGTTGCTAACAAACAACTGGTATTGCACTTGTTTTCCGACTTGTCACTGGAACATAATCAACTTGTTATGTCATTCCCAGTTCTGACTTCCGAGGTAAATGGAACACACCAACAATACTGAAGAGAGAGAGAGAGAGAGAGAGAGAGGCACATACACATGCCTGATGGATTTGCATACAGACATACCCAGGGGAAAGGTGTGACCTACACCAAACACAATACTGGGAGCCTCCTCAGTAATCTCACTTACTTAGTGTGTGCGTGTACACGTCTGTGTACCTGTGTGTGTGTGTGTGTGTGTACTGCAAGAGATGTTGGAAAAAGGGTAATCCAAGTTGTCTCTTTTGAGTATAAACAGGATCATCAGATAGATAGATTGTGTTATAGTTTGCATCATAACCGTTGTAATCAATCTACTTCTCTTATTTGTCTGCTTTCCCAGATAATATCACAGTGAAATATGTCACTACCACCATATGCGTACATTAATGCAGCAGCACAGAGTTTTGGTCTAAAACTAGCAGGCTTACTACTTCCAAGTCTTGCAAAAAGTCTGTGAACACCACCAACAGCTGTGTTGGCACTGATTAAAGCTTGCTAACGCGCTAACAGGTGTCTTCTGGTGATATCGTTAGCAATGTCATGTTATGAAAGCTTTTCTTATTTTTTTAACAGGGTTAAAAAACACACACACACAGCTATATTTATTGTAGTTTAAAGAGTATGTGTGATTTTAAGATTTTATGCAAAAATATTTCATTTTCTGAATTTGTTTGCATAGCTTGGGCATGTGTGGTTTTGTGTTCATATATATATGTGTGTGTTTTTGTGTGTAGTGCACTCACATTCTATTTGTTGTTTAGGAAAGCACTGTGTCAGGACATTCCTTATGTCCTAACACACATTTAAACTCACTGCTAAATACACATCTGGCTGTAGTTATCTGTCTCTCTCTCTCTACCTCTGTGTGTGGAAAAGTCTAAAAGAGGAACTTAAAACACAGATAACCTGTTATTAGACAGACTTGTGTACTCATGTTTAATAGGTTTGTGTGTGTGTAAGACATTCATCCACATGTTTTAATGCTTTGGTCAATCAGGCAGTAGTGAAGGTAAAGAAACATGCCTAGAACAATTCAATCCCTCCCTCCCTTCACCTTTCTCTCCCTCCCTTCACCTCTCTCTCTCTCTCCATCTTTCTCTCTTCATCTCTCTCTCTCACATCGTTGATTTCACACTAATTTGAAACGTGGATTATCTCATACACATATCTAATCTGTCTTGTCTTTCTCTTTCGTTTTTCTTTTTTATTCCTGGAAGGGCTGTCCTTACCAGAAATATCCATGGAGGAGGGGGTGAGGGGGATAGATTGCAGTGAGAAAGACAGTGGGAGAGACAGAGGGAGGGAGGGAGAGAGAGTGAAAGAGAAAGGGGTCTCCTTGGTCTCTGTAAATACTGCTGCTGTTTGATTTGGACAGCATTCAGAGAGCCTTTGTTGAATATGACATGACCAGACTTCTGAAGGTGTGTGTGTGTGTGTGTGTGTGTGTGTGTGTGTGTGTGTGTGTGTGTGTGTGTGTGTGTGTGTGTGTGTGTGTGTGTGTGTGTGTGTGTGTGTGTGTGTGTGTGTGTGTGTGTGTGTGTGTGTGTGTGTGTGTGTGTGCGCTAGGAAACCCTCTGAGCAGCAGCTCTGCAGATATTAGAACTGGGGAAAAACAGCAGGATGGAGAAAGGAGGGGGGGGGGGGCTATACTAGTGAAGAGCTAGTGGGCAGCATCTCTCTCCAGTCTGTCTGTCTGCCAGTTAGACATACACACTCTCTCTCTCTCACTCTCTCTCTCTCTCGCTCTCTCACACACAAACATGCCCGCTCTCTCTCTCTCTCTCCCTCTTTCTCACACACACACTCCCTCACTCACTCTCTCACACACACACACAAACACACACACACACAGTACTTGCTTGGCAGTATTCTCCACTTAAGTCCTTTCTCATTCTCTGTGTTTACAGAGTTGTCCAGCGGTCTTGGCTGTTTGTTGATATCTCCACAGAATGTCCTCATCCTTGACTGGATTCCTCGTAACATACCTTACCCTACCCCACCCTACAACCTGCTACTTCTCATTATGTTAGAACTCTTAATCCCCGACGAGACAAGCTGCAACTACTTGAAACCAGCAACTAGTTTCGGCAATAAATCGTTCTAAAATCAGGGAGCTTTTTGGGACAGCTTGGGGCAGCTTGCAATAGCACCAACGTTTCCATGACGATGCCTTTGTTACACACTTCTTGTAGCCAGATATGAAATAGCTAGCTGGTTATTTAGCCAGCAAAGGTAATAAACTAGCCGACAACAGTCAGTCGAATTGCGCTTTTGTGACTTTGTTACCATACACGTGTGCGTGTGTGTTTTATATTTGTGTGTATGTGTATGTTTATGTGTGTGTTTGTGTGTATGTGTATGTGTGTGTGTGTGTGTGCGTGTCTCTTCTTTCCTCTCGTCTTTCCCCCAGACTCCACTCCGTCTATCGAGTCTCTACCATTTACCGCTCCATTATTCTCTCCTCCCTTCTTTCTCTCTCTCTGTCTCTCTCTGTTTCCTCTTCTGTATGGCAGTCTCTTTCTCACTCCCTCTCTCACTCACTCTGTCTCTCCTTCTCTTCTCTCTGTCAGTCTGTCCGTCTCCCCCCTCCGTCTCTCTTTCATTAGTGAGTGTGTTGTGGTGATAGTGGTGTGCCCGGCTCCAGTCTCTCTGACTGCACTAATGCCAAACATATGGGCCAATACTGCTTATTTAGAACTGAGAGTGTGTGTGTGTGTGTGTGTGTGTGTGTGTGGTGTGTGGTGTGCGCGTGTGTGCGTCCTCTCTTTATATTTATAACTGAACTGCTGTGTGTACGTGTGTGTGTTTTATGTGTATAAAAGGGTGAACTTAATTTATAATAATGAGCTTGTGTGTGTTTGTGATTTTATGTGTGTGTGATTTTATGTGTGTGTGTGTGTGGTGTGTGTATGAGAGAGAGAGAGAGAGAGAGAGAGAGACCTTTGACATATTTATAACTATAAAGAAAAACCTTGTGGTGTGTGCCTAAATTAGTCCCCAAAAAGACTGAATGTATGTGTGTGCACACATTTGTTTGTGTGTAAATGACTGGTGTGTGTGTGTGTGTGTGTGTGTGTGTGTGTGTGTGTAATATGTGCTCTTCTGTCCTGTACCCTCTCAAGCCGAATCTGAACTACATTTTTTAAGCACTGGCGAACAGGAACAGGAACGTCTATTTAAAGCTATTAGCCTTTATGCTGCCCGCCACTCTCTCCCAGCACACACCGTCACTGACACAGACCCAGACCCAGCAAAGCAGTCTGTTTTTAAGCGAAAAGTTCTAAAACGAATATGCTACTAATAAATGAATACTGCGGTTTACTGCAGAAATGAAACTGGCTAACATTTTGTTTTTGGTCTTTCCAAGGCAAGTCTATTGACTGTTAATCTAGGTGTAGACAAGCCCCATAATGCCTCCTTCACATTAGGTATGGTTTGGTATATTATAACATTGTTATAACATCAGTCATAGTGTACTGAAACTGAAGTTTTCTGGTTTGTTCAGTTAATTAATGCATTAAGTACCGATAGTTGGTGAAGTCATGATCATTGTTACCAAATTAAGGATGATGTCATATTTTGCAAATTGAAGGGCAACCACCCCCTGATTCACCACCTTTGACTCGGAACTCGAGAGGATGATGTCACATCTGGTTTGCCTCTTACATACATGCGCATTTTGGTTTGAATGAAACTGCACATAGACACACTCACCCACATACAAACACACACTCTCACACACACACACACACACACACACAAACAGACCACATTTAAGCCCCTGACGAGCCCTAAAGCTTGATAGGTAATTCTGTGAACTCTACTATATGGTAAATTATCAGTACAGATATTGAGGCCAATCATGCAATGCTAGTTTGATTTCACAACACATGGATTATTGAAGCTGTAACATTTCATTTCATGTTCACTAACGCTAAGTCATGTTAATTAATGTTAATTAATGGAGCCGTCCTGGTAATTGTTACTAAATTTAGCAATGATGTAACACCTGCAAACTGAAGGGCAACCACTCCACAACTGCCCCATTTCACTCAGAACCTCAGGAGGATGATGTCACATCCTGTTTGCCTGCTAATCTCTAAACATCCGGGGACGGGAAGCCAAAGTGATTTCCTGTCGCTACGGCAAACGTGCGTATCGCAGGGTCGCCTCCTGCTCCGTCCAGAACACTGCCCCGAGGCTCCGGTCGGACGTCACCAACCTCTTTGTGTTGAGTCACATAGTCCGTGTCACAGAGCCAGGAGTCAGGAGCATGTTCCTGAAGCTTGACTGGCAGAGCCAATAACACTGAACTTGTTACTGAACACTTGATTTTTCAACGTGGGCCCTATTTTTAGATCTTTTTGGGTCCAAACCTTAACTAAGGACGATTAATGATCAAAATCAGTCCAGTATTGAGTTTGAATGCTAACACCAGCAACCGCAAAACAGTATATATATATATATATATATAGTTACACTGACATTACGCTTTTATCCAGATATACATTTACAATAACATCTCATTTGTTAACTCCGCTATATATACCGTGGGGAAAATAAGTATTTGACCCCCTGCCGATTTCGCAAGTTTGGCCACTTGCAAAGAAATGTGTGATCTATAATTGTAATGGTAGGTCTATTTTAACAGTGAGAAACAGAATATCAACAAAAACATCCAGAAAACTGCATTTTATAACAGTTATGAATTTATTTGCATTTGTTGCGGCAAATAAGTATTTGAACCCCTACCAAACAAGAATTCTGGCTCCCACAGACCAGTTATGTGCCCACGAGGCACACAGATTAGTCCTCATTAGGCCTAACAAGGTACACCTGATCTCAACTGGTGACGTGTATAAAAGAAACCTGTCCAAAGAATCATACTCCACACCTTCAACCTCACCACCATGGGCAAGACCAAAGAGTTGTCCAAGGACGTCAGAGATAAGATTGTAGACCTGCACAAGGCTGGAATGGGCTACAAAACCATCGTCAAGCAGCTGGGTGAGAAGCAGACAACTGTTGGTGCATTTATTAGAAAATGGAAGCAACACCAAACAACTGTCAATCGCCCTCGGCCTGGGGCTCCATGCAAGATCTCGCCTCGTGCAGTATCGGTGATCATCCGAAACATGCAGGATAACCCCAGAACTACACGGGGGGAGCTTGTGAATGATCTCAAGGCAGCTGGGACCCTAGTCACCAAGAAAACCATTGGCAACACACTATGCCGTAATGGTTTGAAGTCCTGCAGCACTCACAAGGTCCCCCTGCTCAAGGAAGCACATGTACACATGCACATGCACATGTCTGAAGTTTGCCAATGAACACTTGAATGATTCTAAGGAGGATTGGGAGACAGGATGTGGTCAGATGAGACCAAAATCAAGCTCTTTGGCATCAACTCAACTTGCCGCGTTTGGAGGGGGAAGAATGCTGAATATGACCCCAAGAACACCATCCCCACCGTCAAGCATGGAGGTGGAAACATTATGCTTTGGGGCTGTTTCTCTGCCAAGGGTACAGGACGACTCCACCGCATTGAGGGGACTATGGATGGGGCCATGTACCGTGGAATATTGAGCTTGAACCTCATTCCCTCATTCCCTCCCATTGAAAACGCAACCTTAAGGATTTGGAGAGGATCTGCAAAGAGGAGTGGACCAAAATCCCTCCTGAGATGTGTGTAAACCTGGTGACCAACTAGAAGAACAGTCTGACGTCATGATAAGGATTTCAGTCCGACGGTGGTTCTGTTATCACTTTTCTTTAAGTACACAGGTGATATCTGCTGTGTGTGTGTGTGTGTGTGTGAGTGTGTGTGTGGGCTTTCTGGAAGAAAGCCGACTTTGTCTGACTGATCTTTTGCCTACATGTATTGTTAAATGAGCCTAGTATGGCTTGGCTGGCCTGGAGACCTTTGTCTACCGCTTATGAACAATGTTGTATATTTTCCTAGTGTAAAGTAACTCTGTGTGTGTGGATGCGTGGGTGTGTATGTTAAAGAGCAAAAATTTCATTGAAACTAAACTGCATGTGGTCACACCTCTATGTATTTGTGTGTGTGTGTGTGTGTGTGTGTGTGTGGAGCATGAACTTGCAGTGCTGACAGCAACATGAGCAATTTCAATCCCTGGAAGTGTGGGTCAGAAACGGGCTGCAGGGACTTTCCTCTTACAGGACAGGAGTGAGTGTGTGTGCGTGTGTGTGTGTGCGTGCTGGCATATAGTAAAAGTGCACTTTAACTGTTGTAAATAACCCGCTGATGTAATTATTTGACACATTTAACACTTACCTCTTTATATATACAAAATACTGTCAGACACACACACACCAGAAGGAACGGGTGTCTGTTTGTGAAGTTCATTCACAGCTGAAGGTCATCTCTTCAGTGCTTGCTTTTCTGACCTGGATTCTGAAGCAACACCTTTGTGTGTGTGTGTGTGTGTGTGTGTGTGTGTGTGTGTGTGTGTGTGTGTGTGTGTGTGTGTGTGTGTGTGTGTGTGTGTGTGTGTGTGTGTGTGTGTGTGTGTGTGTGTGTGTGTGGTTTCCAGTAAAGCACGTGTCTCTGTCCATTGGCCTCACAATAAACTCTGAGAGCGAGAGAGAGAAAATGGGAGAAAGGGCTTCGAGTACCCCCAGTTTTGGAGCAGTGTGTGTGTGTCTCTGGAGCAGTGTGTGTGTGTTTCTTTAGGGTGTCTTCGTGTGACCCAGTTGTGTTCTGGGAGGCAGACTGCCCTTGGCTTCCATTTTTGTCACTCTCCCTCGCTGTCTCTCTCTTTCACTCTCTCTCTCTGTCTTTCTTTCTCTAATTTGTGTTGCCTGCAGTGTTGGCCCTGGTCCAGCTCTCGCTGTGTTCATGTAAGTGGTTGCTGTGGATAAATTGCCTGTGTGTGTGTGTGTGTGTGTGTGTGTGTGTGTCTGTCTGAGAGTGCAATTAAGGAAAAGTGAACGAAAAAGTGAATGTGTGTTCTGAAAGGCAACCCTTATAGCTCATGTACTTTCTGGATGTGTGTGTGTGTGTGTATGTATGTGTGAGTTTCCTTGCTTCCCTTCACTCTCTTATTCCACCTCTCTCTCCCTTTTTCTCCTCTATCTCTCTCTCCCTCTCCCTCCCTCTCTCTCACTTCCTCTCTCTCCGGCCGGCGCTTTTTGCGCTCGCAGTGTTGATCTCATTGAGGTGGAGACGTGGTGAGAGTTGGATCAGCCCGACAGTGACTCACACAGTGAGAGTGTCAAAGTGATAAAGCGACACTATTGAGTGTGAGTGTGTGTGTGTGAGTGTGAGTGTGGTTTTGTGCGCGCGGAGCTAAAAACCACTGACCATGGAATTACACCTCAAAAGGATATCATACTTCCGAATAGCAACTCGCAGGATTGGAAAAAAGTAGTTTTTTTGTGATCCCAGTAATTGAAGGTAAGTTACCTCTTGGTTTGTCTGTGTGGCCATCACATTCATTCTCATGCTCACACAAACACACTCACACACACTTATTGTATTTTCACTCCGCAACACTGACAGGTTCCACTCATAGCGGATGCTGCTGGTTGGTTCTAGACTATTATAGTTTCATGTGTAGAAAAAAATACGCACCTGAAACAGTTCTAATGGTCCAGTGTCCCTGAGCACATAGACTGTGGGTGATGAGGACTGTTTTAATTGACTGAATTTGTGTGTACCACAGTGTGAAATTACAGTACCCAGGGACGCATTTAGTGACCGGGTAATGGTAGCCTTTCGTCTGTGTGTGTGTGTGTGTGTGTGTGTGTGTGTGTGTGTGTTTAAGTGTTTAATTAGGCAGACCATTTTGCGAGACATGACTAACAACTCTGAATCTTCATTATATCTTCATTTGGTGTGTTTCTGTGTGTGAGTGTGTTAGGTGTGAGGGAGTGTATGCGTTAACCAATTTCGTGCGGCTCTCCAGAAGCCAGACTGTGGGAAGAGACATGACTAACTATGTCTAAGATATCAATTATCACAACTTTTTTGTGCGCAAGAGAGATGGATGGGTGGTGTGTGTGTGTGTGTGTGTGTGTGTGTGTGTGTGTGTGTGTGTGTGTGTGTGTGTGTGTGTGTGCGTACCTGTTTTTTTCTACTTTCCAAGTTTCACTTTTTTGTCTCACTTTTTTGTCTTTCACTTCTTTCTACCATTTTTTCACTCTCTCATTTGCTCTCTTCCCGTATTAATCTATTATCTTCGCTCTCCTCTTCCCTTTCTCTCTCTCTCTCTCCTTCATCAGCACTGTGTGTAATCTCTGTCCTCTCTATGTACAGTCGTGTTGTGTTGTGTTGTGTTGTGTGGTGTAGTGTTGTGTGTTGCGTTGTTATGTTGTGTTTTGCGTTGCATGGCCTGTTGCGTTGCATTGCGCTGGGCTTCATTTTGTGTTGTTTTGCGTTGCGTTTTGCCTTGCATTTTGCGTTGCGCTGCGTTGGCTGTCCTTCTCTCTTGTGATTTCACTTGTTTGTTTTCTGTCATCTGGAGCATTTGAGCAGCAAGAGGAGTTACAGCACTGTAAGGTTGGAGAGGAGGGAAGGGGGACCTGCCACAGTGTCAGTGACCACACACAATGTGTGTGTGTTTGAGTGTGTGTGTGTGTGTGTGTGTGTGTGTGTGTGTGTTTGAGTGTGTGTGTGTGTGTGTCCAAATAGAAACTGCTGCGTCACAAGCTACTTCTTAGAACAAAAATATTGAGTGGGTTCTAGCCAATGAGTATAGTTTATTTGCAATATATTTATGTATCTGTGTGTGTGTTTGTTTGTTTGTGTGTGTGTGTGTGTGTGTGTCTGTGTGTTTTTTTCCTCCAGCCAAATGCTCTGCTGCATCACAAGCGAAACTATCTGCAGTGGTCTCTGATCGATTAATTTAGTTTTAGTGTATGTGTGTGTGAGGAAGCACACCCAAGGATATGTCTCTTTTTTTTTTTCTCTCAAAGACTTTCTTCCTGTCAGCCAAACATTGCTTCTGAACACACAGGGCAGGGCGAACAGAAGGAAGCACACTGCACACATAAGCACAAGGAAATGGAACATCAATTAATACTGATGGATGTGGACACGTATATGTTGACGTGTGTGTGTGTGTGTGTGTATGTGTGTGTGCATCCGCAACCTGCGTGTGTGTCTCGACTCACATGAGTATCTTTGTGTGTGTCTGAGTATGTCCTTGTATGTGTCTAGGTATACCCTAAGTTGCAAGTTTATTAGTTATAAGTGCACTAAAACAGTTTCAGAGAGGTGGCTATTCAGGTGTATGATCATTTTAGAGGATGTAGTTTGTGATGCTGTTAAACTGTATTTAATTAAACACAAAGATGTGTCTGTTATTTAGCCTAACTGGTTAAACCGGGGTGGTCAAAATAATGCAAACACGATAGGAAACTGCAGTACAATTCAACAGCCCCACAAACTGCAGCCTCCAAAATGAGCACACAGTTGAATCAACAGCTCTGTAAATTAGTTTAAACAAATACGGAATGTTATAACCTTCATGAAGCTAAGATTTAGTATATGAGTCTGGCTTAGCTTTAGCTCAGTGTTCCTAATAAAGTGGTGTGTGTGTGTGTGTGTGTGTGTGTGTGTGTGTGTGTGTGTGTGTGTGTGTGTGTGTGTGTGAGAGAGAGAGAGAGAGAGCATGATCCTATTCTAGAGACAGCTCCATATAGGTTGTTGCTGTGGCTGGTGAGGAGTGTTGTCAAGCTTCTTGCTGTCTCTCCATAATTACTCTACTGGAATTTCCAGTCCAGTCTGCCTGGACATCAGCACTGACATTCCTTAACATGTCCTGGCATTGGGGTGTGTGTGTGTGTGTGTGTGTGTGTGTGAGAGAGTGTGCGCCACATTCACCATGGACCATGTGTAGTTGTCCAAATTATATGTGTTTGCAACATCTGTCCATGTACAGGGCCATATTGTGTTCACACACATACACACACACATATAGACACGCACGCACACACGCGCACACACACACACACACACAGAATATCGGTTTTAGAATGTTGCTGTGGAAACAGACTGGTGGAATTTAGTGTTGGTGGCACAGCTGGGAAAACAGAGTGGTCACTACATTGCCTGTGTGTGTGTGTGTGTTCTTGCTGTGTTATCTCTCTCTCTCTCTCTCTCTCTCTCTTTCTCTTGCTCTCTATCGCTCCGTGTCATAGCTAACTGGGATACCTCTGCCCCGTTACCATGACGACGGGCTGGCCATAATCATAATGCCCCAAAACCAAAAAGAGACGGAGGCTGCGCTGGGGCTTCGTCCCACGTCAGGGAGGAGAACATGTGTGACACTTGGTCTTGTTTTGTGTGTGGTGCTTCGGCTTTAAGGTTTTAGTCTTTTAGTTGCTGTTGTTTTTAGTTGCTTAACTCTCACTAGATCTTAAAGAGTTGGAGGATGTGTGTGTGTGTGTGTGTGTGTGTGTGTGTGTGTGTGTGTTTTAAGTTGCATGACTTGACTCTGTCTTTTTTGGTGTGCATCGTGGTGGTTTGTGTGTATGAAACTAAATGTGTTTCAAACCCTTACTCTGCCACTACCCTGGTGTGTTTTCTGCTGAGCCCTTCTCTACATGTAGTCCGCACACACACACACACACACACTGGTCAAACAATGGGAGGAGAACTCTATGGGAGAGAGGAGGGGCAGCTTTTGTGTGTGTGACGGTTCTCGGGCTATTGATCTAGCATTAGACTTCCCCCACCACCACCGCTGTTTGAAATAGCACTGTGTGTGTGTGTGTGTGAGTGTGTGTTTGTGTGTTGGGGGCAGGGGGATGCCTCTTGTGAACCTGCTGACTAACACAAGTGTCTCAGCGCCTGCTGTCTTGTCATTACACACACACACACACACACACACACACTCACAGACCAGCGCGCGCAAACACACACACACACACACACACACACACTCACAGACCAGCGCGCGCAAACACACACACACACACACACACACACACACACACACACACACACACACACACACACACACTCACACACAGACTGGCGCGCACGTATGCACACACTCACAGACTTGTCCACTCACTACCTGATGAATTTCAGCTGTTTTGAGAAGTCCTTCAGATTCACGGGAACACGTCACATCTGGGAAAGTAGCTCAGATTATCCGCAGAGGGAGAAAGAAAGAAAGAAAGAAAGAAAGAAAGAAAGAAAGAAAGCACCAGAAACCAGAGAGGGAGGACAAGAGGGGGATTGAGAGAAGATTGAGAGAATTCAAATATGCCCAGACAGAGGAAGAGAGGAAGAGGGAGAGACAGATTGAAAGAGAGAAAAAGAAAGAGAGAGTGATTAAAAGAGGGAGAATTTAAATGTGTTTAGATAGAGAAAAAGAGGGAGAGAGAGAGAAAGAAAGAGAGAGAGAGAGATTGAGAGAGGGGGAATGTTAATGTGTCCAGACAGAGACGCACTTTGAGCTCCTTGTAATTTGCTGCTGTTGAGTGGGGGTGGAGTTAGAGAGAGAGAGAAACAGAAGTAGCCAGGCAAGGGGTGAGAGAGAGAGAGAGAGAGAGAGAGAGAGAGAGAGAGAGAGAGAGAGAGAGAGAGAGAGAGAGAGAGAGAGAGAGAGAGAGAGAGAGAGAGAGAGAGAGAGAGAGAGAGAGAGAGAGAGAGAGAGAGAGAGACAGAAGTAGCCAGGCAAGGGGAGGGGGAGAGAGAGAAGTAGTGAGGGGAGGGATTGAGCGTGGGTGAGTGTGTGTGTGCGCGCGAGAGAGAGCAAGTCAGGACTATTCAGTGTTTCAATGACACAGAAAGAGAGAAGTCCATTTCAGCGCTACAAACGGTCTGTGTGTGTACGAGTGCGCAAGCGAGTGTGTGTGTGTGTGTCTGAGCAGTTCTCAGACTGAACAAGCCTGTGAGTGCTCATTGTGGACGTTTACATGTACACACACACACACGCATAACACACACACACTCAGGCTCTATCCTGGACGAGGCGGCGTGTAGGAGACCTTTTCTTTCAACAGATGGAGATTTACTTGATCGGCTCTGTGGAATACACACATTCTTGATCTCTCTCTGGCACTCTCTCATACACACACACACACACACACCCTCACAGGCACACACGCACACACACTCACAGAGCACGGGAGTTTGGATATGAAACGTTGGAGTGTGTTTGAAGTTTACTTCAGTCTCAAATCAGGACTTTTCCACCTGAGGATTCAGCATGCCTACTGGTAAGACCGCGTGATATATGGATTTGACCTGTCTGTGTGTGTGTGTGTGCGTGTGTGTGTGTGTGTGAGTGTGCGTGAGTAAACGAGGGTGAGTTTGGGGGATCTATCTCCAGGTCAGAAAGGCTTTACATGTGTAAGGTGTGGGCTGCAGGGTTTATGCAGTGTTGGTGGTGTTTTGATTTAAAGTGCACCTTCTCCCTGCTGAACTGTGAATGGGGTTACTCTGTGCAGTGTGGGACTGCAAACAGACAGCTCTGTGTGTGTGTGTGTGTGTGTGTGTGTGTGTGTGTGTGTGTGTGTGTGTGTGTGTGTGTGTGTGTGTGTGTGGTGGGCAAATGAAGGTGGTTGCTTGGCTGGCAGTGAATGGCACCCTCTCTCTGGTGTTGCCTGGACGAGCTGATGTTTCTGTTGCTATGTCATAACACTGCGTGTGTGTGTGTGTGTGTGTGTGTGTTTGTTTGATACAGTGATTTGAGTTCTGCAGGTGTGTGATATGGGTAGTTTTAAGAGTTGTTTAGTACTGGGACAGTGACAGTGGACTCATGCGTGTGTGTGTTTATCTCTGTGTTTGTGTGTGTGTGTGGGGGGGGGGGGGTGCAGGGGGTGTAGAGAGAGAATATGTATGTTTTTGTCTGCTATCATTTCATACAAACAAGAGTTTTGATTTTACTAGGTGGCACGCCTTTTGTTTTCATTCAGTGTGTGTGTGTGTGTGTGTGTGTGTGTGTGTGTGTGTGTGTGTGTATAGCGTGCAGCGCAGTGGCTGCCCCATATCTGTGTCTGTGATGTTTTGTTATTGTGTCAAGCGCTCTCACCCCACACAAGGGGGGTCAGCCGTGGCACTGTTGAAAATGCCAGTCTCCTACTGTCCTACTCCCTCTCTCTACCTCTCTCTCTCCCTCCCTCTCCCTTCCTCCCTCTCCCTCCCTCCCTCCTTCCATTACTCTCTTGCTCTTCCCTCTCTCTCCCTCCCTCCCTCCCTCCCTCCCTCCTTCCCTTACTCTCTTTCTCTCCTACCTCTCTCTTTCCTCCCTCTCTCTCTCTCTCTCTCTCCTTCCCTTACTCTACCTCTCTTTCTCTCTCTCTCCTTCCCTTACTTCACCTCTCTCTCTCGCTCTCTTTCTCTCTCTCTCCCACCAGTGACCCAAATTAGTCTCCCAGGGTCTGTGGGAGGGGGGGGGGGGGATTTGTGTGTGTGAGTGGGGGGGGGGGGATAATTACAATTTAGAGGCGTTGTTAGACAATACCAGCCCTCCACCCCCATGCCACAACCCTCTGAGACATCTGCCCCCAACCCCCATGAGATCTGCCCCAGCTGGGGAGAGAGGGAGAGAGTCTAGAGGTGGAGTGGAAATTACTTGAAGAAAGTTAGTGTTAACTGTTTTTGTGTTTGTGTGTGTGTGTGTGTGTGTGTGTGTGTGTGTGTGTGTGTGTGTGTGTGTGTGTTCAGTTTGGTTCCATGGGCTGTGCCCCAAACCAGCAGTAGGGAGGATAAGTAGTGCCCTTGTGCGCTGGTGATGTTGGGGCAGATGCCATACTGCAGCGCTGGATGCTGATCTCCGCTAAGCTGTGCTGTGTGTTGTTGCCGTCTCATTTTGGTGGACAGGGAAGATTTCTGGTGTCCCTCTCACACACACGGAGACACACACACAGCTCTCGCTCTCTCTCTGTGTGCCTATTTAAAGTGCAGGTTTGAGTTTCTGTGTGTGCTAAGGTCTTCTGAAATCCTATCAGGGGCCAGTCTCAGGGCACTAAGTCATGGCCAGGGAGGTCCCGTGTGTGTGTGTGTGTGTGTGTGTCTCTGTGTGTGTGTGTGTGTGTGTGAAAGACACTCAGAATAAATAGCCTATCTGCCCTCCTCCCAGCCATTCTTACCTCTGTTCTCATGTCAGAGATTCTTCAGATTAATGGAAACTCCCATGGCTTAGTGTGGCTCCTGTTGTTGTATGTTGCTATGTCATAAGTGTGTGTGTGTGTGTGTGTGTGTGTGTGTGTGTGTGTGTCTCCTGTTGTTGTATGTCACTATGTCATAAGCATGTGTGTGTGTGTGTGTGTGTGTGTCTCCTGTTGTTATATCAGCATCATAAACGTACAGGATGTCAAGACGTTAGCATGTTATAAACATGCTATTAATGGCCACCTTGAGGCCAAGGTGCAAATTTGTGTATGACGTGTGTCTGGTAACCATGTCTGTGAAAGTCATTTGGATCTGGTATGCTAGAGCTACGTGTTTGTGTAGTTTTATGCGTGTGTGTGTGTGCACGTCTTACTGTGTCAGTGCGAGTGTTCGAAAGTTGCCATCGCTTTGCAGATGATGCTATTGATAATTTATCAAACAGCCATGCTTCTGTTCTTGTGTGTGTGTTGTGAGGGTGTTTGCTTGCCAGCTGTTTTCCCCCATTGATTCATTGCAGTTTATAAATCATTTCACCATGTGTGAGTTATGGTAGACTATTCACTGAAGGGTACATTTTTCCATTTTTCAATCTCACAATCAACACCACACACACACACACACACACACACACACACACACACACACACACACACACACACACACACACACACACACACACACACACACACACACACACAGTCTAGACTCTTTTGTGAGTGAGTTGTCCTGTCCTGTGTTCTCGGAGCCTCCGCTCTAAGTAGTCCTTTCCCGGCAGTGTGAAATCTGCCTGACATGCAGCTTGTGTGGAAGGGCCCCCCCCCCCCCTACACGTACACACACACACACACACACACATTCATTCAAATGGTATTATTGCTGCTCAAAAGTATTATGAAATCAGTAAGACTGAAATCAGTAAGGCTGATTTGGGGTTTCCAGATCACATTAGTAGAAAACCTATTAAATACTAACATCACTGACACCATTCTAAACACTGTAAGGTTATGTGAAGTGTATATATGTAAAGTGATATGAAGTTGTATGTATGTCAGTTGTGCGGAGTGTATATTTGGAAACACATCATACTTTTTGAACATTCTAATAAAAGAATGTGTTCATCAACAATGTAAGATGGGATAAATTCCATGTTTGATGGACCCAGATATTCTTTAGAACGTTCCTTCTGTAACATTCTAAACACACTGGTGTGGTGGTACCCGCTGAAGGTTAGGAACAGAGGTGATTAGGGCCCTGGAAGAACAGAACCACAACCGACGTTGGCCCAGATGTGGCCCAGATGTGGCCCAGATGTGGCGTGGTGACCGGATGGTTCCAGGGTCAACTTAAAATCTGGGAAGGGTGAGAGACAGGAAGAAAGGGACATTTTTAGAGTTGTGACTAACACTGGGTGATTACAGAGATGAAGAGATAAAGAGAGGGAGGGAGGGAGAGGGAGGGAGAGGGAGGGAGAGGGAGGGAGAGAGAGGGAGAGAGAGGGAGAGAGAGGGAGAGAGAGAGAGAGAGGAAGGAGGGGTTTGAGTGCTTGACTAATGACTTTGACCTGTCCTCTTTTTCTCTCTTCCCTTTCTTTGGCTCTTTTTTTCTGCTTTGTTATCTGATGTCTTCTTTTAGTCCAGTATCTATTATTTAAGATTCACAGACTCACTAAAACAGACACACATGCGCACACACACACACACACACACACACACACACACTAATTAAGCATATATCACATTCAAATCCCTATTAATGTGTTAACTGAAGTCATCTAAATGGATTCCAGCTTTTGCTATAAGACTGACGCCTGTGTGTGTTCATTGTAGTTTAGTAAATTAGTGTTATAATGCTGCCTAGAAGTAATCTCTTTAAGACCACTTTTGGTCTAAATCCAGAGCTGAAGTGTGTGTGTGTGTGTGTGTGGTGTGCATGTGACTTCAGTAACTAAATGCAGTTATGTGTGTTTGTGTGTGACTTCAGTAACTGAATGCAGTTGTGTGTGTGTGTGTGTGTGTGTGTGTGTGTGTGTGACTTCAGTAACTGAATGCAGTTATGTGTGTGTGTGCATACATGCATTAAGGAAGGCTCTAAGGGGATGTCAGTAACTGTAAATGCAGTTGTGTGTGTGTGTGTGTGTGTCTGAAAAATCGATTAGATGCACTGTAAGGCCTGACCTTGCCATGATGAAAGAGGTTGGAAATCCCCCCAATCTGGCAACCAAATACATTGTTTAGACCCATCATGAGAACTTTATCGGCTTCTCCAACTTTCTTAATTTTGTCATCTCACTTTCACACACACATAAACACACACACACACACACACACACACACACACACACACACACATATGTATATATACACACTCTCACAATAGGACAGAAGAATTACAGGGTATTCAGAAATACATTATGCCAGCCTATAGTGTTGCCAAAACACATTATGTAATCGCTATTTTGATGCTTTTTTGGCCTAAGGCAGAGAGAGGGAGAGTGTTTTCAGTTTTGTGTGTTTTTTTACCTTCTGCATATGGATGTGTGTGCATGTGCATTTGTGTTAAAGACTGTGTGTGTGTGTGTGTGTGTGTGTGTGTGTTATTTGCAAGACTGTGTGTGTGTGTGTGTTTTTTGCAAGACTCTGTGTGTGTGTGTGTGTGTGTGTGTGTGTGTTATTTGCAAGAGTGTGTGTGTGTGTGTGTGTGTCTGTGTGTGTTATTTTAGTTTTACACAGGCATAAGTACATGTTTAGCAGGGTAGTCTCAGCCATAGCAATGATCTCACTGCCCAGCTGAAGTATTTGGAGTAGAGAAGGCAAGCAGATGTAAACCTTTTACTGCTCAGCTACTATAAATACGGATGACTGGAGGTCCTCAATGACCAGCAGTCAGTCTTTCTTTCCATCGCTTTCCAGTCTTTCTTTTCCCTCTGTTCATTCTCTTTCTCTTCTTCCTCTCTCTCCCTCTATCACTCACACACGCATGCACACACACACACACGTACGCACGCACACACACACACACACACACACACCTCTACAAATACATCATGTTAGTTAGTTGCCTGGTTTCATGGTGTGATTCAAAATCATTGCGGTTTATGTTCATAGCAGGTCCAAGGGAATTGGCTGAGGTGTGTGTGTGTGTGTGTGTGTGTGTGTGTGTGTGTGTGTGCTTTTTCATTTCTGTGTCGATTGAATGACAATAGTGAAAAAGAGAAGAAGAGAAAGATAAAAAAGAAAAGATGGATAAAAGAGAAGAGAAGAGAAGAAGAGAGAGAGTGTGAAGTAAAAGAAGAGAGTGGCAGGGCCTTTCCAAACTTCTGTCGTATGTGTGTGTGTGTCTTTCTTTGTTGTGTGTGTGTGTGTGTGTGTGTGTGTGTGTGTGTGTGTGGTTTTGTGTGAGTGTGTGTTTGCTTGTGTCTGTTGTTTTTGCTTCTCTGTGTGCACTTTTTAATTTGTGTGTCGAGTGAATAACAGAGAAAAGGAGAGGAAGAAAGGGATGAAAAAGAAAAGATGGATAAAAGAAAAGAAGAGAGTGGGGCCTTTCCAAACTTCCATTGTCTGTTGAGTGCTGTTGAGGTATGTGTGTGTGTGTGTGTGTGTTTCTGTGGGAGTGTTTGTGTCTGTATTTTTTGCTTCTATGTGTGTGTGAGTTTGTGTCTGTGTTTTTTGCTTCTGTGTGTGCACTTTTTAATTTGTGTGTTGATTGAATAGAGAAAAAGAGAGGAAGAGAGAGATGAAAAAGAAAAGACTGATAAAAGAAGAGTGCTGTTGAGGTGTGTGTGTGTGTGTGTCTGTTTGCTTCTGTGTGTGTGTTCCTGTGTGAGTGTGTTTTTTTGTGTGTGTTTTTGCCTCTGTGTTTGGTGTGTATGTTTTTTGCGAGTGTGTGTGTGTGTGTGTGTGTGTGTGTGTGTGTGTGTAGGTAATGATGTC
>NC_045166.1:20215903-20218403 GCF_900700415.2 Clupea harengus
GTCCTCACCTATTTTCACGTAACTGATACAGTATCGTTAGACACCAAGCTACTCTCCAAGCCCGCTAAACATAGATAGACTCAATGATAGAAAGTTTGAACTTTTGTTTGTTTTTGTCTTTTTGTGGTTTTTTTTAATCTTTTTTCATAAAATGCTGGCTGACGCCTGGTTTGTGTAAATATCATGGTGTGCGTGAGTCACTTCCTCCGGTGTGGCTACAGGTGATTAGCTGGTTTAAACCAAAAGAGAAAACGAACACCTCAACACACTTGCCGTGGAGCCAAGCTAACCCACCTCCCTCTTGGCCGATCAGGCCTGAGAAAAACCCTCCTTTTCCGGAGTCCCCCAACACCGTACTTATCCGCCCATACACAGGAACTACTCCTGCTGCAGCAACTCCATTGATACCTCACGCAGTCACACCATTTTCAACACCATGTCTCCATCAGTGCTGTTAAAGGGTCAGCCCCACCCCTACTGAGGGACTGTCAGCTGCACACGTAAGGGTGCCAGTAATTAATTAAACAACGTAATAAACTAAATATAAATACATTTAATTGTATTTATGTGAATATATGTGTACGTAACTCTCTGCTTTTTGTGACCCAGTAGATGACTGGTGAACAGATCAAGTGTTGGACATGTCTGCCTAGCTATACGTAATGCATGTCAATACACTGCAGATTTGAATTATATTTTTGGTGTTTTGAAATGGCTTTGGTCATGGCTGCCATCTCCTTAACATAACTATGAGGCGGGTCAGTAATGTGCTAGGATACACCAGCAAACACGTGTGTGTGTGTGTGTGTGTGTGTGTGTGTGTGTGTGTGTGTGTGTGTGTCTGAAGGCCCAAGGAGAGGATGGGTGGTTCCGCCTGAGGTGTTCTCTGCACCGGACAAGCACAGGAAATGGTAGCCTGAGTCAAACCTCTGGTGGTTATGTGTGGTGTGTGTACTGGTCAAACTGTGTTTTATATTTCCGGAAACACCCTTTGATATATTTGTGTTTGTGTGCATACACCGGTTACCGTCTGCATTTAGTGTTTCCGGAGACACCCATCTTCAGTAAATATCTGTGTGCGTGTTTGTGAGCGAGCAGAAAGGCAATAGCAATAGTTAGGCCACTGCCTAACAGCTCCTGGGGGAGAAAACAGAAGACTCTGCACTTTGTGGTCAAACTTATCCCACACTGGCAACTTGGTCTTGATTTTTAGATGGAGACAGATTTCTTTCTGTGTGTGTGTGTGTGTGTGTGTGTGTGTGTGTGTGTGTGTGTGTGTGTGTGTACATGTGAGACAGAGAGAGAAAGGGATATTTATGGTTTGGCCGGGGCTTTTTTCCTTGCAGTTGAGGCCTGGCTGCATGAAAAAGCAATGGTGCTGTGGGAAATATGTGGTTTTGCTTTGTCGTTGTATTTTTGGCAACATAATGACTCCATAATGTCCCTACTCACTGTTTTAGCTAATATCTCACTGTGTCTCTGCTCTCTCTCCCTCCCCTTGTATTCCATTCTCTCTCTTTTCTCCGTACATCTATCTTTCTCTCCCTCTCTCACTATGTCCCTATTTTTCTCTCTCACTCTTTTTTCTCTTTCACCCCCTCTCTCTCTCCCTCTCTCCCTCTCTCTCTCTCTCTCTCCCTCTCTATCTCCCTCCCTCTCTCTCTCTCCCTCTCTCTCTCTCCCTCTCTCTCCCTCTCTCTCTCTCTCCCCCTCTCTCTCTCCTTCTCCCTCTCCCCCCTCTCTCTCAGAAGACTACTCGTTCTCCTCGGATGCGTTGTCCCCACTGGCGGAGAACGCAGGTGGAGGGGCGGTGCTAACCTCCAGCAGCCCAATCAGGAACTCCCTCGTCTGCAGCTCCACCCCCAACTCACACAGCATGATGGACTCCTCCCACTCGCACCACGGTGACCGGCCTGTCAGCTACAGCTCCACCTCTTCCTCCGCCTCTTCCCGGGACAGCCACTGCTCATTGGGTGGCCGCTCCATACTCGGCCCCGCCCCAGAACGCGACCGGGACGCCGGGGCCATCCGATTGGAGCTGGTGCCCGCCCGTCAGCTGGCAGGTGCCGATGAGGAGGAAGGGGAGAAGGGGGAGAGGCGGGCCCCTCCGGCGCAGACGCGACGCACAGACGCAGACGCAGACGGGGCGCGGACGCCAGAAGGGGAGGGGGGGCCCAAGGTGGCCTATGTGGACCGGGTGGTGCAGGAGATTCTCGACACGGAGAGGACTTACGTGCAGGACCTGAGGAGCATTGCACAGGTGTGTGTCAGCGTGTGTGTGTGTTTGTGTTTGTGTGTGTGTGTGTGTGTGTGTGTTTGTTTGTTTGTGTTTGTGTGTGTTTCTGTTTGTTTGTGTGTGTGTGTGTGTGTGTGTTCAGATTTTCACATAAGGTGTTGAACCTCTTTCCTCTCCTACCTTCCTCTCTCCTGCTTCAACACACTGGGAGGTCTATCCTTGAACACACCCTTCTCTCTCGCTCGCTCTCTCCCTCCCTCTCTA
>NC_045166.1:20223403-20225903 GCF_900700415.2 Clupea harengus
GTGTGTGTGTGTGGGTGTGTGTGTGGGTGTGTGGGTGTGTGGGTGGTTGGGTGTGTGCTGTCGATGACTTCTCAGGAAACCCAAACAGAAACCCGTCCAAATACATATCACTTTACTGCGACTTGGGCAGTTAAAGGAATTCAACCCGTTCTCTCTCTCTCCCTCCCTCCCCCTTCCCTCTCTTTTTCTCCCTCTCCCTCTCCCTCTCCCTCTCCCTCTCTCTCTCTCTCTCTCTCTCTCTCTCTCCCTCTCCCTCTCTCTATCTGTTAACACTCCCTCCTTTCTTGATGAGAGAAAGATGAGGTGGTATTTTGGCTACTTGAGCACCTGGTAGGATGGTGCCAAAGCCCACTGTGTCAACTCGCTAATCATCACCAGTCTCAGCTCAGAGCCTAGTGGCTTTCACCAACCATGGCATAGCAGCACTTCTCCAATCACCATTTTATTTATTTCTTTATTTCTTTTTCTCTCTTATAAAATGTTTTTCTGATGGACTGATTTATATTCTTTTAATATCCTTTTGCCTACTTTTTTAACTTGAAGTACTCTTAAAAGTCAAAGTCTCCCTCTGTCCCACTCCCTGTATGATGATGTTATTGGATCATTTGGAAAGCCTGTAAGAGACCGCAGGGAAAAGTTCTGTACTTAGTTCTGTTCACACGGTTTATTCAGTAGTATCGGGATCAATTATGGACCTTTTTATAGGGGTTATAAAGCAAGGAAGCGGCCAGCTTTCAGAAACAGTACATTTATCAAGGCTGCTTCTGTGAACACGTCCTTTTATCCTCTCGTTATTTCTCTCTCCCTCGCTCCCTTTCTCCCTTTCTCCCTATCATTCTCTTGCTCCCTCTATATCTTTCTCCTTCTCTCTTTTCCGGGCCTGAAACTGCTGGGTGACAGTTGCAATGATGGTTGACGCTTACTGGTTGAACGTGACGTGAGCGGACGACAACAACAAGCACCATTTTTAAAAACGGGAATCATTTTTACCAGATGTTAAATGGCATGGGAATTCTAGTTTACGGAGTTGGAGTTACTGTCACTGACTGAACATGTAAGCAAAATGTTGGGAGAAGTATAGGTTGCAATTAATTAACAGTGGTTCTGGTATCTTCATTTTCCAAGTAATTACAGCTGCCATGAAGTCATTTAATTGAGTGCTTACAGCTAAATTCAACTGTTGGCTCGACCTTTGTGTGATCTTCCGTTATCTACATATTCTCTAATGTTTGTGCGGCCTCTGGAGAAATATATCGTTATTGTGTCGTGCTTGGAATCGATGTCGCGATAGAAAAGCAAAGGCTACGTGTAGGTTTGGTACTGCAGGTCCGGTAGTGCAGGTCCGGTAGTGTAGGTTCGGTACTGCAGGTCCGGTAGTGCCTGCACTGCGATAGAAAACCAAACAGCTAAAAGGACAGAGCAGTGGGCCGTTCCCGTAATCGTTCCAGTCCCACGAGTTCCTGCAGTGGAAAGGCGCCTATTGTCTCTGTACCTCTCTCTCCCTTTTCCCTCTGTCTTTCTCTTTTTCTCTCTCTCTCTCTTTCTCTCTCTCTCTCCCTTTCTCCTTCTGTCTCTCTATCTCTCTCTCTCCCCCTCGCTCTCTGTCTCTAGGTCTCTGGACTCTCTCTCTCTCTCTCTCCCCCTCACTCTGTCTCTAGGTCTCTCTGTTCTTGGCAGTCTGTGCTCTGTTGAGAAAGAGCCCATTTATGAGCCTCTCTCTGCTGACGCCTTCAAAAAGATAATGCCACTTAATCATCGATACAAACCCTCACAACAGCTGTCGAGTACACGTTTACACAAACACACACACACACACACACACACACACACACACACACACACACACACACACACACACACACACACACACACACACACACACACACACACACAAACACACTCATACTCTTTGTCTTTCTGTGACACACACAGACAAGTTAATACAACCCTTTCCAGTGCTGTGGATTAGGGCAGTAAAAACTCTGGTAATTGAACGTCAGTGCTGTGCAGTTATTAAAGTCTTCACCTCAGCAAAGCACTGAGTCCTGTAGTAAATATTTCCCTTTAATACCAAACACACACTCTCTTCTGTCTCTCGCTCCTCTCTATCTCTCTCCCTCCCTCCCTCCCTCCCTCCCTCCCTCTCTCTCTCTCTCTCTCTCACTCACTCACTCACTCACACACACACACACACACACACACACACACATACACACACACACTTGCAGGATCCTGACGCAATGGCCGAATTATCATTATCTGGATGAAGGTGTGTCTGCGATGATCTTGGCCTCCTTCATAGCCTTAGGCTGGTTTATTGTTGACAGTTTAATTCCAACTTTATTAATGGCTGGCATTGGGTGAGAATTTTTTGTGTGTGTACATTTGTGTGTGTGTGTGGGTGTTTCTCTCCTTCTCCCCTTCTCTGGAACAGTGATGTTTTTTCTCAGTTTGTTTCCAGTGCAATATATTTGCTCCACAACATTATTACTATGATTAA